>NW_024070189.1:75235616-75450154 GCF_014754425.2 Oryx dammah | reverse complement strand
CCTGTGGTCATGTATGGATGTGAGAGTTGGACTGTGAAGAAGGCTGAGCGCCAAAGAATTGATGCTTTTGAACTGTGGTGTTGGAGAAGACTCTTGAGAGTCCCTTGGACTACAAGGAGACCCAACCAGTCCATTCTGAAGGAGATCAGCCCTGGGATTTCTTTGGAGGGAATGATGTTGAAGCTGAAAGTCCAGTACTTTGGCCACCTCATGCGAAGAGTTGACTCATTGGAAAAGACTCTGATGCTGGGAGAGATTGGGGGCAGGAGGGGAAGGCGATGACAGAGGATGAGATGGCTGGATGGCATCACTGACTCAATAGACCTGAGTGTGAGTGAACTCCAGGAGTTGGTGATGGACAGGGAGGCCTGGCGTGCTGCGAATCATGGGGTCACAAAGAGTTGGACACGACTGAGCGACTGAACTGAACTGAAATACATATTACATGTTTGGCTTCCTTTATCCCCTTCTGAATTAACTTCCTATAAGCACAAATGTCTTCCAGAAGGACAAACACCAAAAATGCTAACTGTGAGTAGTGGGATTATACATCAGTATTTCCCACTTTATACTTATGTATACCAAAATTTATATAATGAAAATACAGTCCCTAAAAGGAATAGGAATTGTCATATTAAAAAGAAACTTGTATGAAACCAAAATCACTTGAACAAACTTCAAAATGTTTTCTAGGAATATATAATAGAAGATGGTCTCAAAAAGTTTCAGTTGATTTAGAGATACATCATTAATTTTTTGGTATTAACAAACATTTACAATGATCTTTGGTTGTAATAAGGAATAAAACAGTCTGATTTACATGGTACTTAAACAGGCACTCTAAAACAGTAATCTCAGAATAAAAACAATACAAATCTACAAAACAGTAGTTTCTACTGTGCAAGTAAAATCCTAAACCTAAAGATTTTTTTCTTAAAAATAAAAGTCTGTATAGACACATTGTCTGCATGATATGTAGTGTACAAATAATGAATGAAGACAGTTCATACCAAAAGCTGTGGGACTTACAGAAGTTCAACCTACAATCCTTGCTTTCAGGTACCACCACAGTATACTGCTATACTCACAGTAGTATACTATGAGAAGGATTACAACCAGGCTTGAGATGGGCCTAAAAGTTTCTATGGTCCTAGAGTATAAATAAGCCAATCACAGGCCACTTCATGGAGCCCCTCAGCATTCCAGGGGCTCCTTAGCCCATCTTAACTACATGAGATCTCACTGTCATAGTTCACGATTATGAAGGAAGGGGAAAATCCTTGAGCTAAAAACTATTCTGAATGCTCCCTATACCACACTGGTAGATAGATGCTTGACTACAAATAAAAGGATCCTATCACTTGGGACTTCAAGACAAAAAACATGAAAATCCAAAAATTTTCAGTGAACATTCACTGGGATACCATATTTCTCCAGCATCTCTAGAGATTAGAATATTCTATAAAATAAACATATAGTTAGAATATAAAGAAAGAATGCTCTACAGATCAAAGTAAGGCTAGAACAGTCTATAATATAAAGGTAAAGAAACGATGGTGAAAGTTTATTAATAGCATGTTTCATGATTCAAAATATGAATGGCTGTCAGCTATGGAATGAATGTTAGTATCCCTCCAAAATTCATGTTGAAACCCTAATCTCCAAACAATGATGGTATTTAGAAACAGTTTTTTGGAGGTGATTAGGTTTAGATGAGGTCATAAGAGTAGAGCCTACATAATGGGATTAGTGTCTCTCTCTAAGAAGAGACATGAGAGAGATGATCTTTCTCTCTGCCTTGTGGGGAAACAGTAGGAAGGAAGCCATCTGCAACCCAGGAAGAGGGGTCTCTCCAGAAGCCAACCCTGCTGGAACCCTCACACTGGACCTTCCAGCCTCCTCACTACAAGAAAGTAAGTTTCTGCTCTTTAACCTACCCAGTTGATAGTATATTTGTTACAACATCCTGAACTAAGATACTCTCATTGTTAGAAGCAATGGCTTCTCAGTCTGTATGACTGACGATGAGAAAGAGAATGGATGTATACTCCCTTCGCTGTCCTTTCACCTATAGAGAAACAGTGAAATCTGAAAAAGTTACGCATTTTTCTGTCACAACATAGACACTGGATACTTAAAAACGTGCTAACAGATCTGACTGACTAGCAAAGTGAGTCCACAAAAGTGTTAGTGCTTTTATTATGTGGACATTAAAAAAGAGAAAATTTTCTAAGCTAGAAAATATTTTTACTCATCTTTAGTAATTTCACCTTACCTTCCCCAACTTTACTTTAAGAATTAAATTAAAATTGGACCCTGCAGTCTCTTAATAGGCCACAGAACAGAAACAATGTAGTTACACAGCAGATACAAAAGATATGGTAAAGATATTCTTCTCCCTTTCTCTATCACCTAACTTTTCTTTCTTCATAAAATGGTAGTAAGGTTCTTTTGGAGCTCCATGTAAGTGAATGGAAGCATGACTGCTTTCTCTCTGCAGTAACTTGGCTTACATTGGATACCTTGCCATGTCGCTAATGGCACTCTGATAGTACCTTTGATTGCCAGTTTTATACACTGAGAAAATAATTATGATTTTATACTGATAATTAAGGTGGTAATCCAAAACATTAATTTGGGGGGGGGAGAAAAATGATTTTAAAGCTGTTAAAATATAATGATAATTACTCAAAACTTTAAAATATTTCATTTAACTTGATGTACTTTCTTTATGTTTAAGAGGAATTTGAAGATTAAAGAAGTATACAGCTAAGGCAACTGTTTAAAGTACTAATTTTGGGTGTTACAATGAAATCTTCAAAACAGATTATTTTCATTTTAATTAATTTTTTTCATCTCTAAAAAACATACATGTCTGAGGGCCATGAAACCCACTGAACATGAAAGTTGCTCATTCATGTCTACTCTTTGCAACCCCATGGACTATACAGTCCATGGAATTCTCAAGGACAGAATACTGGAGTGGGTAGCCTTTCCCTTTTCCAGGGGATCTTCCCAACCCAGGGATCAAACCCAGGTTTCCCGCGTTGCAGGCGGATTCTTTACCAGCTGAGCCACAAGGGAAGCCCATGAAACCCATTATTTCCCATTAAAAAAAAAAAAAAAAACATCTTACTGAAGAAGGTAAGATTTACCTACCTTCAAAGAGACAGGCTTTAGTTATAACAAGGATACTTTATTCCTATTGACTAAGAGTCATCTTAGAATATTATAGGGACAGGACTTACTCCACTTGGCTGCAGGGCTTTCACCTTTAGTGATATGCCACTCAAACACAGCACCAACTTTCTTTACCACCTCTTGCCCAATACCCTGAAGGCGGCGACCTATTTCTTCAAACACAAGGGTACTCTGAAGCCCCGCACCCTAGCAAAAACAGAAAAGATAATCATTTCATTTTAAAAGATATGTAAAAAATGACTCAAGGGGGAAAACTATCACAAAATCAATGGGCAATAGGTAATTTTTTTAAAAAACTTGCACATAAATAAGGCAAACTGGTTTTTGTTACCCTAGTCTTCTTTCACACCTTTCTATTTATTTATGTCATCCAGAACCTCGATCCCTTTAATAAAAGAATTTTACTTTTATCAGAATTCAGAAATAATATTTTACAAGTAGAAATATTTTACAAGTAGACTAGGAACTAACTTAACAACTTATATCCTAATAGACTTCAGCAGGAAGATACTGGACAAATTAATCAACTTCTGTGATCTCATTTCTTCATTCGTAAAATGAGACTAAATTACATGAAACTTGAATTTCTTTCTAGCTCTAAAATTTCTTATATTTTTGATCTTAGATTCTTTTTAAAGAGATTTTAATTTTCATTCAGTTATGTGATAATATGGCTAATGAAACACAAAATCATGGATTTGAAAACTTCAACATTACAAAGTTAATATTCTGGAGACAGAATATAAATATTTTTATTAATTTCAGCATGTTAATAGACAATAATACAAATGTTTTAATAAATAATATATGCTACTGCTTTTATATATGCACTGAACATTTATACAAAATTTTAAATCAAAAAAAAAGGTACAAGATATTTAACTTTTTAACCTTTCTCCAAAATACTATTTACTTAAGGTTTCTTATTAAACAAGTGATTTATTTACTCTAAAACTAGAAAATCAATTATATCCTCTTAAAAGATACCCTAGTATCACCACAAAAAAAGTTTTTTAGAAATTTGTAATTTTCAAAATATTCCTTTTTTTCCAAGCAGTTTTGAATTAATGGTCTCTAGTTCAAGAATTGTTCTTGCCTGGAGAATCCCAGGGACAGGGGAGCCTGGTGGGCTGCCATCTATAGGGTCGCACAGAGTCGGACATGACTGAAGTGACTTAGCAGCAGCAGCAGCCGCAGTTCAAGAATTAAGAATCTTTCATAGCTCTGAATTTTCTAAAGTAGACTGAACACTCTTAAAGTGATCTCAACTGAAATTCATAAATCAGTCTGTAACTTGGATGCTGTGGTGTGCTTAGTCTCTCAGTCCTGTCAGACTCTTTGTGACCCCATGGACTGTAGTCTGCCAGGCTCCTCTGTCCATGGGGATTCTCCAGGCAAGAATACTGCAGTGGGTTGCCATGCCCTCCTCCAATGGATCTTCCCAAGCCAAGGGATCAAACCCAAGTGTCCTGCACTGGAGGCAGATTCTTTCTGTCTGAGCTACCAGGGAAGCCCAAGAATACTGGAGTGGGTAGCCTATCCCTTCTCCAGGGGATCTTCCTGATCCTGGAATCAAACCAGGGCCTCCTGCATTGTAGGCAGATTCTTTACCAGCTGAGCTACCAGAGAAGGCCATGACTTGGATTTCAGTGGTTATAACCTACCTCAGATGGTGTCTTAGCTGAAATAGCAGACGCTGGCACAAGATCCACATATGCATTGGAAATGACGATGTCTCCAGTTCCTTGGACCTTATAAAGGGTATGGGGGTTGGGGGGAAAACAGCTCACTCTGATGAGGCCAATGAAAATGAAATTTTATTGTGAAACGCTATGAAGTCTTTTAAAAGAAATTTACATTTTTCTTCATATGAAAGAGAAAATCATCCAAATTAAATAAATAGTTCATAAATTAAATGTCAACAGGAATAAATATGAAAGCTTACTGACTTACTAAAATTGTAATTAACCCTAACCATAGAATCTACTGAAGCCTTTCTCAAAAATACTTATGACCAGGTCCCATCTCCAAAGATTCCAATTTAAATGGTCTGAGGTAGAGTCTGAGCATTGGTATTTGGAGGATTTATTTTGCAATATAAGTATGTCTAGTGGGGAGCCAGGATGAGAATTACTTAATTCTTATAAATAGTAAAAGGCATGGCACAAAATTCACATGAGGCAGGGTACTCAAAGTATATTTGTTTGGTTAATACACAACAAAACTGGGTAGAAACAAACCTTCTATTTCAAATAGGAACTATACACAATACAAAGTAAACACCTGAATAGCCTTTTTTCAGAATATTCATTAAAAGAACTCAAATTCTAATTCCTAATACGGCACCTAAAATTATTCCAATAGTATTCTTTTATAAAATTATGGTATTGCTACAAATGTAAAGGATAATGTCTAAAACTTAAGGTAGCACTTATTAAAACTGATTTTTAACAATCAGGAAGATCATTCTCCCCTATTTTCCATTATACTTCAGAAAAATAGATCTTTCAAACAATTTCTTCATTTTATTTCAAATTATATACAGTGGAAAGCATGAAAGGAAACAATTTATGAACAAAATACACTTTAGAAAATTACTCTCTTGTAACTAAGGAAGGGAAAGGATTCCCACAAATAGCTAATAGAAAAAGAATACCTCTAATCACTGGGGAAAAAAATAGCAAATATACTGAACAGATAAGAAGATGTGCTTAGAATTTATTTAAAAGACAAGAATGTATTATATTTAGACATTAAACTATTACTCAACTCTTTAAGTTTTTATCTATATGAATTATTTCTATATTGTTCATTATGAGAAAATAGAGCCCATAATTGTTTTCATGGTCCTCAATTCTTTTAGAGTTCATAATTTTATTCAAAAAATAGACTTACATGAAATAGTTAGAAAATAAGAGGATTCCGAAATATGTGGTACAAACATTTATTCCAAGAAGATTTCAGAGGAAAGCCAGGATGTGTGTTTGTATGAATGGGGGAAAGGGGAGTGGTAAGGGAATGCCTCTGAGGACAAGGCAGAGCTTCAACTGATACTGAAAAGACAAAGGAAATTTGAAAATTGAAATAAACAGTGTGCATAAATGAATCAGGAAAATGATACTGAGAGCAGCAGGAAGTAATAAGGAGTAAGGCAGCCATACAAAGAACAGTTCTGGAAAGGTATTTATATATGAAAGAAATCACAGTACAGTTAAAAAAAAAAAAAAAGTGAGGACCTACGAACTGAATGCTGAGCCAGGCAGACTAGGGTGTATATTCCAGCTCTACCACTTTCTATGTGACCATGAGCAAATTATTTAAAAGAGCTGAACCTATATTTTCCCTAATGAAAGGTGGAGTTGTTATGCATAGTAGAGATAATGGGATAGGCTGTTCATAGGTACTCAGTAACTATAAGCTGCTATTACTGTTGGTGGTGTTATTTAAACTGCTCAACACATGACATTTATGTAGTACAAATGATCAGGCCAAAAGGTATCAGCCTGGTCAATTGTGTTAACAAAAATTGTACGTCCTTTTAGTCTTTTACTGGAGCACTGCTAACAGCCTCACCCCCAAAAGCACTTAACTCTATAGGAAGATATACTTTAATTTGTCTTGTTACTTACTATTGATTAAGCTCAGATTCTGTGACATAAGATGTTAATTTGTGGGTTTTTGTGTGATCAAGATGCATATGATTTCTGTCTAGTAGAAAATATAACCATAAAGGATATGGTTTTACTGTTCTATAGAACAATTAACTTGTTTTATCTCTTAACTCAGTAAAATTATTTTAGAATGCCTTCCCCATTGGACTACATAAACCCTGTTTTTACTACTTCTCCTTTGAAACAGATTTATCATCTTGCTAACACTCTCATTAAGAAATTAAAGTTTCATCACATTTTCATTTTATATCTATGAATCATGCCTAAAATGTTCTGAAGATTATATTCTGACAACTTGAATAAGTTGAGCCAAAAAGATATGGTTGGTTGGATTTTCAGAAATGTTATGTTAACAGGCACCAATTTAGTTGAGAATAAAACAAAAAATAAAAAACAAGGTACAGAGTCATCTTATTTTCAATTGAAAATTACCACTGATTTTTTTTAATTGCTAAGTTTTACTTGATATCCATAGTTATTAACCAAAAGAATGCTAGGATAGAACATAATTACAGGATACGGTGAAGCAGGTAATGAACCAATGTACCTCTAACCACCTACTCATACCTTGGTTTGGAAATGGATTCTATTTCCTTCCTTCCACATCTCAGTCTGCAGAGTCTGTCCTGGGTATACTGGTTTTGCAAAACGAACCTTTAAAAGAAAATGTGTTTAAGGGTTAAAAGTGTTTTAATATAAAGTTTTTCCATTTGGGGAAGGGGATAGTTTCGGATGGAGGTTGGAGAGCATAAAAGGAAGAAATATGTTTGACTATACTTAAATTCACAAAAACAGTAATATGATAAAATTAGTAAAAAAAAGGTTCTAGTTAGTATAAGTTAATTGTCTTTCTAAGTATAGAATCAATAAATAGTTCACTCTTGACAAATCAAGACATAGAAGAATAACTATATTAAGCAAAGTTATACAGGCAACCATTAGTACAACTAAAAAGAAGCAATTAAAAGTGGTACTAATTAAGTCTGGAGAAAAAAAAAAAGTCTGGAGAATAAGATCGAGGGTTGGCATATAGGAAAGAATAATTCTACTTTCTATTTCATAATTTTCTATATGATTTTATTTGTTCTGTGAACATATTATTGGACAATAATAAAAACTTTATAATAATCACTGTAAAATAGTTTTAATAATGAGAATAATCAGTGTTACCGAAGACAAAACATCAGAAAATAAATTTCCACTGCTGCATGGAGCACAAACTAATAAAGCTTTTTGGAGTTATTTGACACTGTCTTAATGATTTTTTTTTAAGCGTATGTCTTGATTTATGCAAAGATACTGTGCAGAGACAGTTTTCTTTGTAATTTATAATGGATGAAAACCTGAAGCTAACATACTGATGTAAGTTTATGTTTATTAAAGTTGAAATGCAGCCAGTTAACATTTTTAATTGAATTAAGGTAAATAATAAAATATTAACACAATACATTTGAATCAGTTCTAATGAGGTGGATGAAACTGAAGCCTATTATACAGAGTGAAGTAAGCCAGAAAGAAAAACACCAATACAGTATACTAACACATATATATAGAATTTAGAAAGATGGTAACGATAACCCTGTATGCAAGACAGCAAAACAGACACAGATGTATGCTGCTGCTGCTGCTAAGTCACTTCAGTCGTGTCCGACTCTGTGCGACCCCATAGACAGAAGCCCACCAGGCTCCCCCGTCCCTGGGATTCTCCAGGCAAGAACACCTGGAGTGGGTTGCCATTTCCTTTGTGAAAGTGAAGTCACTCAGTCGTGTCCGACTCCTAGCGACCCCATGGACTGCAGCCTACCAGGCTCCTCCATCCATGGGATTTTCCAGGCAAGAGTTGCTGGAGTGGGGTGCATTGCCTTCTCCTACACAGATGTATAGAACAGTCATTTGGACTCTGGGAGAGGGCGAGGGTGGGATGATTTGGGAGAAGGGCATTGAAACATGTATAGTATCATATATGAAACGAATCGCCAGTCCAGATTTGATGCAGGATACTAGATGCTTGGGGCTGGTGCACTGAGACGACCCAGAGGGATGATATGGGGAGGGAGGAGGGAGAGGGGTTCAGGATGGGGAACACGTGTATACCTGTGTCGGATTCATGTTGATCTATAGCAAAACCAATACAATATTATAAAGTAATTAACCTCCAATTAAAATAAATAAATTTATATTTAAAAAAATAAAATATTAAAATGAAATAATAACAATAATTTTTTAAAGGTAAACCACAAATTTTTGTTAAGGCATATACATTGATATATGTATGCTCCTAACTACTTGATAATTTATATAATAATCAATCTGCTAAAAATATAATTCAATCTACTAAATTAATTAATTAATTCAATATAATTCAATCTGCTAAAAATATTCTTCATGATACATGTGTATTAGAGGTATTTATAGCTATGAAAAGAAAACTTGCTGAATACCAAGTCAATGAAATAACAAAAATAATAATTTCAGTACAGTAACTACTTTATTTTTCTATCCAAGCCATTTATTTGAAATGCCAATTATATGTAGGATAAAGTCAGTGTTACATGCTTGTCAGTAACCGTAGAAAAATAGAACCAGTGAAAACCTCTGTACAACCGTAATGGAAGTACCTACTTTAAATGAAGTCACTAAGACGCCTTCTTAGTTACATATAATATATATTTATATATATTTTATATATATATGTATAAATTTAATATAGACTAAGCATATTAAAAAGCTTTGTCATTACTTTGTCAACAAAGGTCCACCTAGTCAAGGCTATGGTTTTTCCAGTGGTCATGTATGGATGTGAGAGTTGGACTGTGAAGAAAGCTGAGCGCTGAAGAATTGATGCTTTTAAACTGTGGTGTTTGGAGAAGACTCTTGAAAGTCCCTTGGACTGCAAGGAGATCCAACCAGTCCATCCTAAAAGAGATCAGTCCTGAGTGTTCATTGGAAGGACTGATATTGAAGCTGAAACTTTAATATTTTGGCCATCTGATGCGAAGAGCTGACTCATTTGAAAAGACCCTGATGCTGGGAGGGATTGAGGGCAGGAGGAGAAGGGGATGACAGAGGATGAGATGGTTGGATGGCATCACCAACACAATGGACATGGGTTTGGGTGGACTCTGGGAGTTGGTGATGGACAGGGAGGCCTGGTGTGCTGCTGTTCATGGGGTCGCAAAGAGTCGGACACAACTGAGCAACTGAACTGAACTGAACTGAAGACTCCTTCTCTTCTCTAACACTAAAAAGGAACAAATATTTAGATTAATAATTTACATATACCTTAATTGCCTTGAATCTCGACACGTCATTATCTGCAAACTGCTGTAAAACATGCCTGGCAGAAAATCCAAATGTACATAATCCATGTAATATAGGCTTATCGAAACCTAAAAATAAGAGAGATAATTTAGTTAGATAAAGACACATTTCATGTTTAAAAACCAACAACGGTTAATTCAGAACTTCAAAAATAATTTTTAAACTGCATTAACCTGAATCATACCATGTATTTTAAGAAACATGAAAAATATTTTATAAAGAAAGAAAAAAAAAGCAAGAAAGGAATGTCAGAGATCTGGGGACACAAAGAATTATTTTGTTAGATTTGGCTGTAACCATGAAATCTTCCATGGTGATTTCAATATCCATGTATGCAGACGATCCTTCCTCAACCTTTGTTTTCTGCTCTCCCCTCCAATGACCTTGCCCTTCATGCTCTGTCCTCTAATGACCTCGTCCTTCATGATAACTCAAGATATTCATCCCCATGGTCCTATCACAGACCTTGCCATAGCAGGAGCTACCTTCCACCATAATCGAAATTTCAAGGACACCATTTTCTGAATACTACTTCCGACCTTTCCATATCCTTTGCATAAACATATTAGGAAAGGGCTATTTTTTAAATGTCACCAGTTAAACTGCCAGTCAGAAGTAGCAATGTATTTATTATTTAGATAATTGAGCTAATATTTTCATTGGCACATATTATTAGCAACTCACCTGCTAAGCTAGCAAAGTTAGGATCAATGTGTAAGGGATTCCAATCTCCACTGAGGCGGTACAAAGCAGCCTGTGGAGAGAGAATTATAAAAGTAACTAGCATATCAGTGCTTTCTTATAATACATTAAAATAAAAACAGAAAATATGACTGGTTATTGCATGAGAAATACATCATAATATACCTAACTCTAGCTTTGATTAAAAAAATAACTATTTCTAACAAAAAAAGGTTAAGCGTAAATCAAATGCTTTTTGTAACACCTGCCACTGAAATCAGTTGGGAAGGGATGAGAACTGTGCAAAAATAGCAATGGGAACCAAGAACTACATCTGGGAGTAACAGTGGTTACCACTGCCTAAGGAGAAATTCACAGAAAGGAATCCGTCAATCTACTCTCATTAAAACACAATGTAAGCCAGAAAGAAAAACACCAATACAGTATACTAACACATATATATGGAATTTAGAAAGATGGCAATGATGACCCTGTATGCAGGACAGCAAAAAAGACACAGATGTGTATAGCGGACTTTTGGACTCAGAGGGAGAGGGAGAGGGTGAGATGATTTGGGAGAATGGCATTGAAACATGTATAATATCATGGAAGAATCGAATCGCCAGTCTATGTCCGATGCAGGATACAGCATGCTTGGGGCTGGTACATGGGGATGACCCAGAGAGATGTTGTGGGGAGGGGGGTGGGAGGGGGGTTCATGTTTGGGAACGCATGTACACCCGTGGTGGATTCATGTCAATGTATGGCAAAACCAATACAGAATTGTAAAGTAAAAAAAACAAAAAACAAAAAAAACCCACAATGAAGACAAGGTATAAATGTTTATAGTGAAGTGAAGTAAAGTCGGTCAGTTGTGTCCCACTCTTTGTGACCCCATGGACTGTAGCCTACCAGGCTCCTCTGTCCATGGGATTTTCCAAGCAATAGTCCTGGAGTGGATTGCCATTTCCTTCTCCAAGGGATCTTCCCAACCCAGGGATTGAACCCGGGTCTCCCGCTTTGTAGACAGATGCTTTACCGTCTGAGTATAGCCTCTTCTAAACAAGCAAAATTTATGCCAACTTTCTTGTGGGGTGTTTTAAATTGAACCCTATAACCCAATACTAGACACATAAACATCAAACACTTCTAATAAACTTTCAGTCGACTGGGTGCACTAAATCCTGAGATCAGCTCATCCTGAAAAAAAAAAAAACAGACTAGTAGCCTGCCATTAAGATTACATTTCTGCTTAGTGCAGATCTTCACATCACTTCTGAACTTAGACAAGGCAGGGTTATCGAAAAGAGAGAACAACAGGGCTTCCCAGGTGGCTCAGCAGAAAAGAACCTGCTGGCAATACAGAAGATGAGGGTTCCATCCCTGGATCAGGAGGATTCCCCTGGAGGAGGGCATGGCAACCCATTCCGGTATTCTTGCCTGCAGAATCCCATAGAAGGAGGAGGCTGGAGGGCTACAGTCCACAGAGTAGCAAAGAGTCATAGATGACTGAAGCGACTGAGCAGACACACACAAAGGTAACAGCAGAATCAAAAATTCACTATACTTGTCAGCATTTAAATTGTGCACTGGTCAAACGAAGAAAAAGTACTTTTCAGTACTGAAGGAAAGACAATTCAGAAAAAGCTAAGAGTAAGTATTTTAATGTATCTGTGTATTAACTTTGAGTCTGCCTCAAGAACTCTTTCTTATCAATTGCTATGTTAAGCTTTCCAAGACTATTAAAATGTTGTGCAAAGGCTAGCCAAGTCAGCATATCTGATTTTCTTAGTGTTTTTTGTTATTTTTAATTATTGATTATTCTTTTTTAATAAATTTTATCTACAGAAAATAACATTTCCTACAATTCACAGGAAAATATCATTTACTTTTTAATATGTTTTATATAATTTTAAAAAACTCTTTCTCTTTCCCATCACTCCATAGGATAGTTTTCTAAATTATTCACTTTTTCAATGATTCAGTGTTTTTTCCCTTAATGTGGCTTTGAAAATAATTAAATCAAATCAACAATTATCAAATAGATGTGATTTAGAAGATTCTGTATAAGTTGTAGAGGGTTAAATGATAAATTTTAGAAAGCATTTAAAAAAAACACTAGGCAAATATACATCATCATGTTACATACAAATAGAAAAAATGACGAACTTCAAACCCCAAATCCAGAGCTGGATTTGAACCTCAGTCTGTCTGATGCAAAAACCAATAATCTATTCAGTGTCTGACACCTTCTCCTTTGGTAATTTAATAAAGAATTACATTCTAATGGATAGCATAACCAATATTCCAAAGATTAACTTTATTTAACAAAGATGATAGCTAAAATTCTAATTGTTAGAATAAGTAGTATAAGATATGTAACTGGGGAAACTAAAGATATTTGTTTTCTTTCTTCCCAAATACAAAGTCTGACATCTGTTACCTTCCTATTCTTTGGTCTTTCTAGGTTATTGGGGATGAATTTTCTCTTTATTAATTATGACAAACCATGAACCATACTTGTAATAGCATATGAATTTGAAGATCAAGAAATTCTCCTAAAGAAATGAAAAACAAAATATTCCAGAAGTGACACTGGTAGAGCTAAAACTGATTGCCAGTTTTCTTACTGACTAAAAAATGACTCATTTAATTTAAATACCTGGCAAACAGTTTATGCTATAGTGGCATAATCCATTCCATTCCCACTTCTCCTTAAAGGTCTGTTCATCCATAAGCACCTCCCGCCACTCTCCAATGTGAATTCTCTAATTCTTACTCCTTGTACATATATCAAGCTCTTATCTGCTATCATTATTAAGTTCTTATCTCCATCCAGGCAAGTTTTACATCTCTGGTAAGAGAGAATATCTATACACCAATTTAGTTCATAAGTCTCATTTTTCCTACCAAACTCTTTTGAGTATCATTCTCTAATAAGTAATACTTCTCTGAATGTCTACAGCACTTACTTTATAATTCAAAGCCTTGTCTTTAATCATTCATTGCTTAGAATAGATGCCCTAGTTATTAATACATATAGACATTATTTCTAAGTGTACTTTCAGTTCCTTGTCAATAGATCACACTTCTTGATTTGTGTCTCCTACAGTACAGATCTAATTTAAAACAGCTCATAAATCCCCTGAACTTTATGTAAAATTTTATGCAAAATGTTTTTAAACAAATTTTTTTAATCACATTCTCAAATGACCATGTGATACAAATGGCCAGGAACCTCTGTGAAATGATGGGTGCCCATTATTCATACAAAAAATATGTGTTAACTTATAAACTGTTCTTTGTCACACAGCAAAGTACTAAAGTTGGCTAAAAGCTAAATGAAAAGTTCTATTTATCTGAAAAACCAGAAAAAAAAATCTTTCTGCTTACTGTATAAAGAAACTCAAGCCACGGAAACTATTCAGCTTTTCTTATCTACAGCAGATACATTTTATTATTTCAGAAACCCAAGAATAATAATGGAGCATTGCTGGGCTTTGTGAACCATGAAACCACAAAGTCTTTTCTGTTCTTCAGTATCACAATAAAATTAATTTCACTATGAAGCTTTAATTAAACATAAATATGAGTGTTTTCTTAAGAAATTGATATGAAATAAGGATGGGGAGAACATTTAAAGGCAGAAACTAATCTGAGATAAAAAGTATTATTCTATCACCCAATTATACAGTGTTGAAAAAAACACAATTACTACGTTTCAAACTTAATTCTTTCTAGCTCATGAAATTATATTTCTTTTGTTAGCAAACATAAATCCTGCAGAAGTTCTCATATCAACATGTCAAAATTAGTATCCAAAAATAAGTGAATTTTATAGATAATCTGCTGTCATTACCTGTTTATTCACTGCATTACTTCCGAGCTTTATGTATTCTGTTCTATATCTGCATGATTAGTATTTCGGCCATCTTAAAGAAGAACCTTCATAACTCTCAAAAACAAAGTTGCTGTTTTCATCTTCAAGGTCACCTTTTGTTTATTAAATAAATCTTTGCATGCTTACAGTATCTGTTAACTGACAGGGTATTTTATCTCCTTCATCAGAAAACATACTATTCATGCCAAACAGAACAGATTAAATCACCTACTCCTTCTAAGATGCTTTATTGTATCTGTCCACTAAAGTTGGCATAAAATAATCTGTCTCTATGCAGTGTGGCTCAGCTTTCTTTTCCAACAGAAGAGAGGATAACTGAAATCTGCCCTTTATTTTATCCTGTTCTCTAAAATTTTAACGAAATTCTTCTCAAAGCTAGGCAATCTCTTTAAGGCAAGCAATCCACGCCAATAAAACATGATGCTTTCTCAACTGACTTGTGAAAACTACTTTATATTTTCTTTTGATATCTAGTGGAGAAAAACAACCGCTAAGTAAAAATTCACAAAGAACGAATTTCAACTACAGAAATATGCCATTATTTCTATTATATAGAATTCTTTTGAATTCTTAGGACTACTTTTGAATTCATAGGATTTACAGGGTATCAAGAGTTATAAGTTAAAGTGCCAGGAGCCATGTGGCTTTACCACTTTTCAAAAACACCTTGTTACCTGATTAAGTGAGGTGGTATCTGTAAGTACAGCATCAGGAGGTCTATCAGGTATGGCTACAGCTGCCTGAAATTTAAAAAAAAAGAAAACACGACACGTTAAACAGTTAACAAAACAATTGTTAGTCTCTTTACTGAAATTGGTATTTGACAAACAACCATGTTTCAATGTACAGTTGTTTCTCGGTTTCCAGGACACCAAAATTTGCAGATGCTCAAGTCCCTTATACAAAATGGGGCAGTATTTGCATATAACCTATGCACATCCTCCCATACACTTTAAATCATCTCCAGATTACTTGTAATACCTAATATAATGTAAATACTGTGTAAATAGTCTGAGAACTTTCTAGAAATTTTTTTCTGGATATTTTTGATCCACGGTTGGTTTAATCTGCAGATACAAAACCTGTGGATATGGAACCCGTGGATATGGAGGGCTGACTGTAATGAAATCTGTAAGCTGGATAAAAAGCAGATTTTTTTAATACATTCAGCACATAATGACCTGTAAAATTCTGTAACTGTGAGCTTCATCTACATTATGATTTCCCTGAAATGACTCTGTATAATGAAAGGAATTATATAACCAGGTCCATTCTCTAGGCAACAAACATAGGGACTCTTCCCAATGCAAAAGAATACTTCTTTCCAGGGGAGGTCTTTGAGATCAGTCTTTGAGGTTTGACCAACTCAGTAAACATGAATTTGAGCTCCAGGAGATAGTGTAGGACAGAGGAGCCTGGCATCCTGCAGTCCATGGAATTGCCAAGAGTCAGACATGACTTAACAACTGAACAACAACAAAAATGATGCCATGACAACTCTTCTTAGCTGTCTCCTGGCATGGTTCTCTAGCAAACTTCTAGTTGGACTAGTTTATTTACTGCTTCCATGGAGCTACCAGACTCCTCTTGATTATCACTAAAGTAACTTTGTTTTTGAAATCATCCTTACTTTTGGTTCCAATTATCTGTTTCCAAAATGAGTCAGTCTCCTTGGGAAGAGCTTTGGAGCTCTCTATTTTTAGAGTCTGCCTTGGCCCCCAGGCAAAACATCTGCGCCACTGCAACAGAGATGAGGGCAAGGACAGTGGCCCACTTATCTCCAAGTGACATCCTCACTTTACAAGAAGGGGACTGAGCAGGCGTAGGAGCTTCTGGTCTTCTCAGCTTGCCTCTAGCAGCAGGGAACCCTCATCCTATGAGCAGGCTGGGGCAAGAGTTATCAGAGCCTTAGTATTCTTAACATGCCATTGTAGAACAAAACTCTCCAGAGTACAAGTGGGGGCTGGGTGGAGGAAGAGAACCCCATAACTCTCGGCCACTTTTACCTGTAATAGAGCTTCCGCTTCATAAGTTAGGGAAGGTAGGAGTGGGGAATAAGAAAGATGAGTGGCCTGCTCTACCTAGGAAGATAGTGTGGCCCTATTCTGAGAGCTGAGGGCAGAGGTAAACTGGAGTAAAATCCAAATTACAAAATATTTTTGGGAAAAATATGGTTTGGGGCAGATTTTGAGAACTCAACAATAATTTGAATTGTTTTATTCATATGAAATATTCTAGACATTTAATAAGTGAAGATTTTCATTTACACCAGGATATCTTGTACATGTTAAGGTTTTTCTCAAGAGCTTTGGGTGCAGGCAAAGTTTGCACAAGTAAAGATATTCCAGTAATTATCTCATGTCAGCACTTCAAATCCAAGAACATATTCTGATTCAAGGAAGTTTAGATTACTAAAGCCCTACTCTATGAAATTACACATATAGTAAGTTCAAAATACAGATAAGCATCCTTAATGACACACGGATGTCATTTATGAAGTCATAGCCTACCTTGGCTTTGTCTGACGTCCGTTTTCCACTGAAGCCTCCAGAACCAACAACAAAGATGGAGAACTGATTATAACATATAAGTTCCTCCCCAGAGTAAGCGTAGACTGAAAAGTAAATGAAAGAAGAAAGAAAAGAAGTTATTATCAAAAGGTATAACCAGTTAACCAATACATGATCAGCAATCCCTGTAAATGTTTCAGAAATGAAATTCAATTACTAAAAGGTTTTGCAACTTAAACACCCAAGTTTGGGTTACAGAGCACTCATTTTAATCGTACACACTACCAGTCTCTAGAAGCAAAGAAAGGAAGATCTTGACAAATCCTTTCTTATCTATGAAATAGCAGTTCCTCTACCTTCTTCTAAAACTCCCCAACTGCCCTTCATATTTCAGTTCTCTCCTTCTCAAACTTTTCAGACAATTCCACTATAAAAGGCAGACTAACACACCTGAAAAGATTTTTATCATTACTAATTATTAAAGAAATGCAAATCAAAACTATGAGGTAGTACCTTACACTGGTCAAAATGGCCATCACTGAAAAGTCTACAAATAACAAATGCTAGACTGAGAGCGGAGAGAGGGGAACCCTCCTATACTGTTGGTGGGAATGTAAATTGTTACAGCCACTATGGAAAACAGTATAGAGGTTCCTCAAAAAACTAAAAATAGAATTGCCATACAATCCAGCAATCCCACTCCTGGGCATATATCCAGACAAAACTATAATTCAAAAATATACATGCACCCCTAATGTTCATAGCAGCACTATTTACAACAGCCAAGACATGGAAACAACCTAAATGTCCACCAACAGAGAAACGGGTTAAGAAGACATGAGATACACACATACACACATACAAAATGTGTGTGTACACACAAAATGGAATGCTACATAGCCATAACAAAGAATGAAATAATGCCATTTGAGCAACACAGATGCACCTAGAGATTATCATACCAAGCAAAGTTAAGTCAGAGAGAGAGAGACAAATGTCATATGATATCACTTATATGTGGAATGTGAAATACAAAACAAATGAATGTATCTACAAAACAGAAACAGATTCAGAGATAAAGAGAACAGACTTGTGGTTGCCTAGGGAGAAAGGAGGTGGTGGAGGGATGGATTGGGAGTTTGGGATTAGCAGATGCATCCTATATACAGGATGGATAAACAAGGTCATACTGTATAGCACAGGGAACCATATTCAATATCCTGTGATAAATCATAATGGAAAATATGAAAAAGAATGTATATATGTATAATTGAATCACTTTGCTGTACAAGAGAAATTAACATTGTAAATCCACTAAAATTCAGTAAGATTAAAAAATAAAATGCAGATAACCACACTCTAAAATTTTCAAACATTCTGCTGAAGCCCTCAATAGAGCCTGAAATATAAAAGAGAAAGTAGCAAGAATGAAGGTATAAGCTTCTGGAAGGCAGGATCATGACTCTTCTGCTCATATCATACCCCCAGCAATTAGAACAGTACCAGGGACAGAAAAAGCACCTAATAAATATGCATTAATTAATGAATCAATGAATAAACAACACGAGTGAGCACGTTAGTGAATAAGTAATAAATGAAAGATAGCTGTTCCTCTTTACAACATATTCAGTATAACCTCTTAGGTATATATTAGAACAAAATGATAAAACCTATATTCCAAATACCAGATTAATATTAAACTTTCCACTGACATTTTCAAAATTTTTGATAATCTTTCTTGTTTTTGTTCTTAAACTTTAAAAGAAAAATTTTAAGCAAGGTGTCTTTGGCTTATGTTTAATTATTAGTATTTCAATATTTATTAAACTACTATAATCTTTCTTTTCCACCGCAAATAAAATGTGGCTATGGTGTTTGAACCACATTATGAGTTCAATACATCTAAATGTGTAAGGTTAAAAACCTAACTACCACCTATAAGAATGATTCAGGGGTCAAATAGGTTCCCAGTTCCAAAGAGCTAAAATACAAAAGAATATTTACAACATAGCCTAATTATCAATTGAGGGTTGTCTTTGTATTCATTCCTGCTAAAACATACTACAGAAAGCATAATTCCCCACTGTGTTCACTAGACCAGCCACATATCTCATCTCTGCTTTGGTTATGTTGTCATAAATCCCCTGAAGTGTCCCACTCTCCTAACCCCTTATTTTCTAAAACAGTTTATAAATTTTTAGAATGCTAATCTTGCTTTCTCACAAATTGGAAGATAAATAGAAACTTATTTATCAACTTCTGTGGTAAAGTATACTGCATACAAAGTCTATCAATTTAACAATATTATTAAAAGAACTGGAAATTAGTTACCATCCACAAGAATTACTAAACCGGATCCTTTATCCAGGATATCAGCAACAATTGCTTCGCATCTTAATTTTCCTAAAATGGAAAGTAAAAATAATAAATGTATAATAAATAAATGAGACTGTTTTAAAAGCCATAAGTAATATATTATATGAAGACATGAGAGAATTTAACATAACTTCCACTGGAAGTTCAGCAAAACTAAAAAAAATGCATGGTTTAGAACAATTTTCAATACGATGCTGAGTCATAAACATTAAAAGCAATCATAATGCCTGAGTTAGCAAATTTGAAATATTAGTAATTCTGACAAATTAGGTGGTAAAAAGTAACAATTTTCAATCATTCAATGAACATTGGTTAAGCAAACAGTCTACACTATTTACTCCATTCCTTACTGAACCTCTATTGGCTTCAATGAGACAATGTTTCCTTCTAACCACTTTGTTCTTTCATGGACTCTTCTTTCCATCATTTAATTGGTGACCTCTTGATGGATTATCCTTGTTTGAGAGTGAAACCAAAATCTTTTTTTCCAACCTGTTTCTCTCTTTTGTTCCCTACATGAAAGAATGGTACTATCCACCCAACTGCCATGGCAGAAACTTCAGCATGACACCCGCCTCATAAATTAGTGTCTAAATATGTGACAAGACTTAAGTAGGCAGACATCAAGAGAAGTCAGAAGATATAAAAAGTTTTTTACTTCATCCTGAAGTCTACGAATAGCCATCTGGGCTTTTTAATAGGGAAGTGACAAATACACTTGCATTTCAGAAATAATATTCTGGCTACAGTAAGATAAACAGATCTGAGGGGAGCAAGAATGGAGGCAGAGAGAACACTTAGAAAATGAGAGATAATGGTGATCGAAATGAGGTAGACAGAAATAGGATCCTAAATGCACTGAAGGGAGAAAATTAAAGATCTGGGTACCTGGCTGGGTATGAAGATGATTAAAAAAAATAAAATAAAATAATGCTGAGGTTAACTAGGTTCCTGTCGCTTTCATCTCCTAAGTTGCTTCTGATTCTTCCACTTCTATCTCTCCACCACCACCTTTGCCTAAGCTAGCATCATTTTATTTCAACTACCACAACAGACTTGTAACTAGTTACCTGCACATTCACTCTGACCAACTTTAACACATGCTCCATATTATGTCTGAAGCTATTTTTTCCCAGAGTCAACCTGATTATGCCAAATCTTTCTATTTTAAGTTCTAATGGTATCAAGTATGTTTCATCTGTACTGTTTATCACATATAGTTGTAATTATACATTTATTTGTGTGTATATCTTTTTATTATTATTATAGGCTGCCCTCCCCAACAACTAGGTTATATGCTCCAAACAGGCACAGTCTAGATTTGTTTCATTTTCCATTTATTCATAACCCTAACAGAAAGCCTAGATGTTAGGGAGCAACTGATAAATAACTGTCAAACTGCAGATGATATCCTGCAGTAATCAACTCCACATTTAAACGAACACCAAGCCTACTCCTTTCATATCCCTACAGTTTCTCCATTTATATCCCTACTGATCCCTACAATCCTTTTCAATCAACCACATTCTCCAACCTAGATTATTACAAAAGTCTCTTACAAAATCTCCTTCCCTCTATCTCATTTCCTTATCAATCCAAGCATTACAAACAGGAGCCAGAGTTGATGCTTTCTAAAATCCACATTTGATCATATATCTCTTTACAGTCCTTCAGTGGTTATCTATTGTCTTTAAAATAAAAGCCAGACTTCCTCACATAACCGCACACTGCACACTGCTTCAGATAAAAGGAACTGTGTAAAAGCAGGGTGTAATACCAAACTGAAGACTTGAACTGAGATGGTAGAGTAGAAGGACACAGAATTCACCTCCTGCACAAACTCATCAAAAATACACCTTCACTGAAAATTAAGTGGAGACTAACAGAAAGACTCTTATATAACCAAGACTATAAGAAAGACCCACAGGTAATCAGGTAGGAAGTGAAGAAAAGCAATCAGGTAAGGACCTGTGGGAGAGGACTCAAAGGAAAAGGGAGATGGTATAGGGAGAGACCTTCCTGGGGGACTGAGAAATTTAAGCCATATATTGGGTGTCCAACAAAGGGAAGACAGGCCCCCATGGCTGGCTGGAAGGCCACTGGGACAAGAGGGTTATGGGAAGCCTGGACTCCAGGAGTGAGTGAACACTTACTTATTCTCAAGGCCGGGCAGAGAGGGCATACTGAAACCACCTGGGTGGCTGACTGGTTTTCTACAACTGCTCTGGTTCCCAGCCTGAGCCAAGGGAACACTCCAGCACCACTCACATCACATCACAGCTCCACAGTCTAGGTTGCCATGATCAAGGAAAAGGCTCAGCTATAAGATGCTAAGGACATCCAAACCCTAAGTGAAATCTGAACAGGGAGGGGGCAGCCATTACTGGTGAATGCACAGGGGGCCCAGATCGCTAATGGTGGCCAGGCCACAAAGCTTATGCTCCAACACTCTCTGAAATACCCACACCAGCCGCTCCTGCTCCTCTACTGAACCTCTCTGGGGCAAGGGTGTCAGTGCTTGTAGTGGGAAGAGCACACACTTAAAGAGAACTGAACCAGCTCAGACCCAACCCTCAGGGCCTCTGCTCCAGCAATTAGAGATCTGCCCCTGCCGCGAATGGGGGAGTGGGGGGACAGCAACTAAGTTAAGGCGAAGCCCCACCTAACATCTGACTCTACTCTTCCATCTCCAGCCCCAGCCCCTACAAAGGTGATAACTGTCAGCACACCCTGAGGAAAGGCCTAAATTGTGCTCACATCAAATCCAGCTCTCCCATCAAAGCCACTGGGTACCTGCAGACTATCTAGGGGCACACCCACAAAAGAAAAATCATAAGTAATTTTTCACCTAATTTCAATAGATAAAGAAATAGATAAGCAAAATGAAAATACAGAGGAGTCTGTTTCAATTGAAAGAGCAAGAGAAAATTCCTGAAAAAAAAAACAACAAACAAAACAGAAATAATTTACTAGACAAAGAATTCAAAGCATTAGTAATAAGAATGCTAACTGAATTAGGAAAGAGAATAGACAAATACAATGAGAGTTTTAACAAGCAACTAGACGTTTTTTAAAAGAACCAATCAGAGCTGAAGAATAGACTAACTGAAAAGAAAAATGCACTAAAAGGAATTAACAGCATACCACCCTTATGGCAGAAAGTGAAGAACTAAAGAGCCTCTTGATGAAAGTGAAAGAAGAGAGTGGAAAAAGTTGGCTTAAAATTCAACATGTAGAAAACTAAGATCATGGCATCTGGTCACATCACTTCATGGCAAATAAATGGGGAAACAATGGAAACAGTGACAGACTTTATTTTTTTGATCTCCAAAATTATTACAAATGGTGAGTACAGCCATGAAATTAAAAGATGCTTACTCCTTGGAAGAAAAGCTATGACAAACCTAGACAGCATACTAAAAAGCAGAGACATCACTTTGCCAACAAAAGGTCCACCTAGTCAAAGCTATGATTCTTCCAGTAGTCATGTATGGATGTGAGAGTTGGACTATAAAGAAAGCTGAGTGCCAAAGAATTGATGCTTTTGAGCTGTGGTGGTAGAGAAGACTCTTGAAAGACCGCTGGACTGCAAGGAGATCCAACCAGTCCATCTTAAAGGAAATCAGTCCTGAATATTCTTTGGAAGGACTGATGCTGAAGCTGAAACTCCAATACTCTGGCCACCTGATGTGAAGAACTGACTCATTGGAAGAGACCCTGATGCTGGGAAAGATTGAGAGCAGGAGGAGAAAGGGACGACAGAGGATGAGATGGCTGGATGGCATCACCGACTCGATGGACATGAGTCTGGGCAAGCTCTGGAAGTTGGTGATGGACAGGGAGGCCTGGTGTGCTGCAGTCCCTGGGGTCGCAAAGAGTCAGACATGACTGAGCGACTGAAGGGAACTGAACTGAGGTGATACAGAAAAACACGTACATGATCTAGAAGATAGAATATTGGAACTCACTCAATCAGAACAGTGAAAAGTAAAAAGCAGAGAACATTTTAAGGGATCTTTGGGTAATATCATGCATGCCAACATTCCATTATAGGGGTCCCAGAAGAAGAATAGAGTAAAAATTTATTTGATGAAATTTGGCTGAAAACTTCTCAAGCCTGAAGAAGGAAATAGACGTCTAGGTACAGGAAGCACAGAAGACCCTAAAGAAGATAAATCCAAACAAACCCACACCAAGACATACCATAATTAAAATGGAAAAAGCTAAAGAGAGAATTCTAAAGGTAGCAAAAAGAAAGAGAGGGTCACATACAAAAGAATCCCCATAAGGCTATCAGCTGATTTTTCTGCAGAAACTTTGCAGGCCAGAAAGGAGTGGCATGATATATTTACAGTGCCAAAAGGGAAACCTACAACCTAGGCTACTCTTCTCAGCATGATTATCCTTCAGAATTGAAGGAGATATAAAAAACTTTTTGGATGAGCAAAAATCAAGAGTGCATCAATACTAAACCAACCCTAAAATAAATGTTAAAGGGTCTTCTCTAAATAGAAAAGGAAAGGATATAACAAGAATTAAGTATAGAAAAGGAAAAAAATCCCACTAGTAAAGGCAAATATATAGGAAAGACAGAGGCTCAAATACTTAAATAAGCTAGTACAAAGATTAAGAAACAAAAACCTATAAAATCAAGTATGACTACAACAATAAGTAAAGAGATAAACATGAAGATGTAAACTATGACATCAAAAACACAAAGTGTGGGGGAAGGGAGTAAAAAATGTAGCTCTTTTAGAATGTGTCTGAACTTAAAGGATTGGTTTAAAACAAATATAGATCAACGTATATGAATTCCATGGTAACTGCAAATCAAAAACCCACCACAGATACCTGAAAACAAAAGAAAAAGGAACACAAGCAAAAGAAAAGCACAAAACCACAAAGGAAGAAACTTAAAAGGAAAAAAAAAAAAAACAGGGAAGACTACAAGAACAACCAGAAACAAGTAACACTAACACTGAAATAGAACTATTCGGCCTTAAGCAATTAGAATCTTATAATTTTTAATAAAATAAAGTTGTTTAGTAGCTAAGTCACATTCGACTCTGCGCAACTCCGTGGACTATAGTCTACCAGGCTCTTCTGTCCATGGGATTCTCCAGGCAAGGACACTGGAGTGGGTTGCCATTTCCTTCTCCAAAATAAAATAAAAGGATTCAGAAAAAAATTAAAGTACAATTCTAGTTACTTGCTAACCTCTACATTACATAATATGAAATGATAGACATTTTTTGTGTTTCACCACCTTATACAGTCAGCATATAAATATTCTGACATCAGAGTAGCAACACAAAACAAATACATCAAATTAAAGTGAAAAAATAAGAAGCTCTACTGAACAAGTAAGATATAACTGAGAAAAATAAACTGATTATTAAGACAGACTTGATTTTACTTACTCTAAAAGAAAATATGAAAAAGTTAATTACAAAACATCCTGTATCTTTTAACATTCTTTGCTTTACGAAAATCAGTACCAACACAAATACCTGAGAAAAGAACGAAGAATCCATGGGACTGATTATACACATCCATGACTGATTATACACAATCACTAAGTTTAAGATATAAAAAGAAAATGCTCCTTTCAGTTGTTGATCAGATTTTAAGTAGTTTTTTGAAGTAATTTATTAAATAAAACTATTCAAATAGGATGATATTTAAGTAACCAAAATAAGTACTAGTTAACATCGATATGGGGATTCCTGGTGCAGGCGATGCAGGTTCAATCCCTGGGTCAGGAAGGTCCCCTGGAGAAGGAAATGGCAACCCACTCCAGTATTCTTGCCTGGGAAATCCCGTGGACCCAGGAGCCTGGCGGGCTAAAGTCCTTGTGGTTGCAAAGAATTAGACATGATTTTAGTGACTAAACAAAAAACAACATCAATATACACTAATGGTTGACATGCGCACAAATAACTTAAAATAGAATTTATTTAGTCACTTCTCTGCCAGTTTAACACATTGACACAGTTTGGAAGGTTAGTCAGAACATAAAATTATGGTTTGATCAAGAACTCACCTGTTCTGGGAATTGGTTTATATAACTCCAAGTACTGCTCCCCATGAAGAACCTACATTAAAGTAAGCAAAATTTTGTCAGTAGACTTCCTTACTCCATAGGCTCTTCTGTGAATACTGCTAATCCTAAGGCATTTTACTGCCCACTTGTTCACATAACTAATTCCCTCAAACTATCTATCTCAGTTTGGCTCTTATTCCTTAACTATATTATTCAGAAATCATCAGTCCCCCAATTTAAAGACTATTGGCTCTCTGGAACAGAGAAGATACACTGTCTTCTTTCTTGACATTCTTAATCCTTGCTGAGTGATAATCATGGATTATTTGCCATGGAGACACTAAACAGTATATTCCCAGGGCTCATCACCGTGCTTGGAACATACTGGGTATCCACTACATATCTACTGAATAAAAATAAACAAACTGGTCAGTACTAGTAATTTCAGGTGATACCTGGCAAATACAAAAGACTCGACCAAAACACAAAGATAAATATTAAAGCCATGGTTACAGTAAAAGCACTATCAATGTCAACATTTCCTTAGTGTTATGTCTTACAAATTACCTACTAAGAGTAAATACTAAAGACCCTGTGTAATTTCACAGCCACATTCACCTCAATTTATCAAAACAAGAATATAAGAATATAATACAGGAAAACAAGTGAACAATAAAAAAAAAAAATAAAACCTAACCACATATCCAAATGACCACACTCCACTGCTATGGGACAGTTTAATTCCCAGTCTTCCTCAGAACCCAGAAAGGAAACAGAATGGGGAGGAAGATAGTGATGAGAGGACAAATGAAGGATAGCCTCAATATCATGTCTGGAAGCTTAAGGTTGGGAAGATTGGGATTCAAATCCCAAGATGGCTATCATTTCCAGTCACAGATTTTGAATACCATTCGTGATGTCCAATTCCTTTCAACTCCAAGGAAGAATTCTGAAATATCGGCTTTAATTGTTTACAAGGACATTATCCAAACAGGAGAACTGTATGCAACAAATGCCATGGGAGAGTGACTGAAACAACAAACTGCTTGGCATATATTTCTTGCCTCCCTCCCAACTTCATCAATTAATAAAATAAGTGTAGATTCTCATGGACTCAGAGAAGCAATGAACTAATGATTCTCTAGTTAAATGGGTTCTCCAATCAATCAAAATCACAGAAATCAGTTTAAGGGTCTACGATTCAACAGTTATCAACTGGGTTTATGACCTGAACCTTACTTCAAGAAATAAAATATGTGCTACCTCAAAAACCTTCTCACAATTGTTTGCTCCTTCCTTCTTGAAAGGAGCAACAAGGAAGGTATCTGCTTCTCAAATAC
The DNA here is from genome assembly GCF_014754425.2 of Oryx dammah. Taxonomy (NCBI): domain Eukaryota; kingdom Metazoa; phylum Chordata; class Mammalia; order Artiodactyla; family Bovidae; genus Oryx; species Oryx dammah. The sequence continues at coordinate 75,423,110 of NW_024070189.1, read as the reverse complement.
CACATTCTCCTGACATTCCTCATACCTCACTCAGTCTCTTTCTTCCCAATCTCATTCCTCCCATTCCTTCCTTTTCATTCATTCCTTCCATCTCATTCTTTCCCAGTCTCTCTTGTTAACTCCTCCTCATCTTGTCAACCTCAATTCACCACAGGATCCCCAAACTCAGGATTTTCGCTACCTATATTCATGCACTAGTGATTTGACTTAGTTTCATGTCTTTAAATCTTACTTAAATGCTAAGAATCCCAGGAGGACCATCCCCCAACCTCTAAACTCATATATTCAACTGCCCACTTTTAATCTCCACTAAAACCAAATCCTGATCATCCCCACCTTAAAGTAACTGTACACATTTATTTTATTATACATAGTAATATGTCATATGTAACTACCATACATATTAAATATATTGTATATAATTAATTATATACATACATAGGAGAAGGCAATGGCAACCCATTCCGGTACTCTTGCCTAGAAAATCTCATGAACAGAGGAGCCTGGTGGGCTTCAGTCCATGGGGTCACTAAGAGTCGAACACGACTAAAGCGACCTAGCAGCAGCAGCAGCATACACAGATATATATGCATATACATCATCCCAGTTAACCAAACCAAAAAACTTCATCCTTGACTGCTCTTTCTTTCCATGCACATCAAGCCTTGTGCTAGAATTACTATAATAAACTCCAAACTGGTTTCTCTGCTTCCATACTTGGCCCTCATATAATCTATTCTCTACAGAGGAGCAAAAATGAGCCTGTGAGTGAACATAGCTGGATCATATCACTCCTCTGTTCAAAGCACTACAAATGGCCTCTCATATTAATCAGAGTATGAGCTGAAATTCTCAAGTGACTACAAGGCCCTCTTCTCCTGTCACTGCCCCCTTGCTCATTTACAGCTGTACTGACCTCCTTGCTGTTCCAAAATTAAGCTAAGTATGCACCTGCCTTGGGCCTTTTTCACCTATTCTGTTTCATATACTCTTTCCTCTTGCTCCTTCATCACTATGATCAGGTAATGATTATCATACAGAACTTACACATAAGGAAACTGAAGCTTAGAGAAGCTATTTACTTTTGGTCAAATAGCAACTAATGACAGAGAGAGAATTAATAACATTATGCCAAGGTTGCAGGACTGGACATAATTGTTGTTTTCTTCTTTTTGCTTGCCTTTTCAACTGCCTACCCTTCTGTTCTTAAAAAGAAAAATCAAAAGACGTGTTAAATCTTTATTCTTGAATCAACCACGACATACTATTGCATTAATGCATCACACACACACACACACTGATAAATGTGACATTTATCAATCATATTACAAGAAACAGAAAAACAGAATAAAGATTTCTTATTATGCATACCTTTGCTAAGTTGATTGAAAGCCCAGGAATCTCTGCTAATCCTCCACTCATTATAGATTTCTGAGCAAGAATAACTCCAAAGGTTGGCAAACAGGAGAAATCAGAACTCCCTTCATAAATAAATTTCATATCTTTTGGCTCCTTGATTGATGCTCCCACTCCAAGGGCATACATAATAGTGTCCAGCTCCGCATAAGAAGAATAAAATGGAGGAAATTTATGACCAATAGCTCCAGCCTGTGGATCAATTGTAGAAAATCATTTTTTCACTGATATTCTTATCAAATTTTAACTTTTCAAAACTATTAACTGTTACATATTTAGTTTTGTAAATAGAATGGTGTATTAGTTAATGTGATGGAATATGTTTCATTACATTTCATTTTTTAATAAAAACAATTAAAAACACGTGGAAAAAGATTTCATTTAGAAATAAGTACTTTTTTATAACCCACGTCCAAGGTAAGAGAAACCCAAGTAAGACAGTAGGTGTTGCCAAAGGGCATCAGAGGGCAGACACACTGAAACCATACTCACAGAAAAATAGCCAATCTAATCACACTAGGACCACAGGCTTGTCTAACTCAATGAAACTAGGCCATGCCCATGGGGCCACCCAAGATGGGCGGGTCATCGTGGAGAGGTCTGACAAAATGTCGTCCACTGGAAAAGGGAATGGCAAACCACTTCAGTATCCTGCCTTGAGAACCCATTGAACAGTATAAAAAGGCAATTTGATAGGATACTGAAAGAGGAACTCCCAGGTCAGTAGGTGCCCAATATGCTACTGGAGATCAATGGAGAAATAACTCCAGAAAGGATGAAGAGATGGAGCCAAAGCAAAAACAATACCCAGTTGTGGATGTAACTGGTGATAGAAGCAAGGTCTGATGCTGTAAAGAGCAATATTGCATAGGAACCTGGAATGTCAGGTCCATGAATCAAGGCAAATTGGAAGTGGTCAAACAGGAGATGGCAGGAGTGAACATCGACATTCTAGGAATCAGCGAACTAAAATGGACTGGAATGGGTGAATTTAACTCAGATGACCAGTATATCTACTACTGCAGGAAGGAATTCCTTAGAAGAAATGGAGTAGCCATCATGGTCAACAAGAGTCCAAAATGCAGTACTTGGATACAATCTCAAAAACGACAAAATGATCTCAGTTCGTTTCCAAGGCAAACCATTCAATATCACAGTAATCCAAGTCTATGCCTCAAGCAGTAACGCTGAAGAAGCTGAAATTGAACGGTTCTATGAAGACCTACAAGACTTTTTAGAACTAACACCCAAAAATGATATCGTTTTCATTATAGGGGACTGGAATGCAAAAGTAGGAAGTCAAGAAACACCTGGAGTAACAGGCAAATTTGGCTTTGGAATACAGAATGAAGCAGGGCAAAGGCTAATAGAGTTTTGCCAAGAAAATGCACTGGTCATAGCAAACATCCTCTTCCAACAACACGAGAGAAGACTCTACACATGGACATCACCAGATGGTCAACACCAAAATCAAACTGATTATATTCTTTGCAGCCAAAGATGGAGAAGCTCTATACAGTCAACAAAAACAAGACCAGGAGCTGATTGTGGCTCAAATCATGAACTCCTTATTGCCAAATTCAGACTCAAATTGAAGAAAGTAGGGAAAACCACTAGACCATTCAGGTATGACCTAAATCAAATCCCTTATGATTATACAATGGAAGTGAGAAATAGATTTAAGGGACTAGATCTGATAGATAGAGTGCCTGATGAATTATGGATGGAGGTTCATGACACTGTACAGGAGACAGGGATCAAGACCATCCCCATGGAAAAGAAATGCAAAAAGGCAAAATGGCTGTCTGAGGAGGCCTTAAAAATAGCTGTGAAAAGAAGAGAAGCGAAAAGCAAAGGAGAAAGGGAAAGATATAAGCATCTGAATGCAGAGTTCCAAAGAACAGCAAGAAGAGGTAAGAAAGCCTTCCTCAGCGATCAATTCAAAGAAATAGAGGAAAACAACAGAATGGGAAAGACTAGAGATCTCTTCAAGAAAATTAAAGATACCAAGAGACAATTTCATGCAAAGATGGGCTCAATAAAGGACAGAAATGGTATGGACCTAACAGAAGCAGAAGATATTAAGAAGAGGTGGCAAGAATACACAGAAGAACTGTACAAAAAAGATCTTCATGACCAAGATAATCATGATGTTGTGACGACTGACCTAGAGCCAGACATCCTGGAATGTGAAGTCAAGTGGGCCTTAGAAAGCATCACTATGAACAAAGCTAGTAGAGGTGATGGAATTCCAGTGGAGCTGTTTCAAATCCTGAAAGATGATGCTGTAAAGTGCTGCACTCAATATGCCAGCAAATTTGGAAAATTCAGCAGTGGCCACAGGACTGGAAAAGGTCAGTTTTCATTCCAATCCCAAAGAAAGCAATACCAAAGAATGCTCAAACTACTGCACAATTACACTCACTTCACATGCTAGTAAAGTAATGCTCAAAATTCTCCAAGCCAGGCTTCAGCAATACGTGAACCATGAACTTCCAGATGTTCAAGCTGGTTTTAGAAAAGGCAGAGGAACCAGAGATCAAATTGCCAACATCTGCTGGATCATGGAAAAAGCAAGAGAGTTCCAGAAAAACATCTACTTCTGCTTTATTGACTATGCCAAAGCCTTTGACTGTATGGATCACTATTAACTGTGGAAAATTCTGAAAGAGATGGGAATACCAGACCACGTGACCTGCCTCTTGAGAAACCTATATGCAGGTCAGGAAGCAACAGTTAGAACGGGACATGGAACAACAGACTGGTTCTAAATAGGAAAAGGAGTACGTCAAGGCTCTATATTGTAACCCTGCTTATTTAACTTCTATGCAGAGTACATCATGAGAAACGCCGGGCTGGAAGAAGCACAAGCTGGAATCAAGACTGCCGGGAGAAATAACAACCTCAGATATGCAGATGACATCGCCCTTATGGCAGAAAGTGAAGAGGAACTAAAAAGCCTCTTGATGAAAGTGAAAGACGAGAGTGAAAAAGTTGGCTTAAAGCTCAACATTCAGAAAACGAAGATCATGGCATCTGGTCCCATCACTTCATGTCAAATAGATGGGGAAACAGTGGAAACAGTGTCAGACTTTATTTTGGGGGGCTCCAAAATCACTGCAGATGGTGACTGCAGCCATGAAATTAAAAGACGCTTATCCTTGGAAGAAAAGTTATGACCAACCTAGACAGCATATTCAAAGGCAGAGACATTACTTTGCCAACTAAGGTCCGTCTAGTCAAGGCTATGGTTTTTCCAGTGGTCATGTATGGATGTGAGAGTTGGACTGTGAAGAAAGCTGAGTGCCGAAGAATTGATGCTTTTGAACTGTGGTGTTGGAGAAGACTCTTGAGAGTCCCTTGGACTGCAAGGAGATCCAACCAGTCCATTCTGAAGGAGATCAACCCTGGGATTTCTTTGAAGGAATGATGCTAAAGCTGAAACTCCAGTACTCTGGCCACCTCATGTGAAGAGTTGACTCATTGGAAAAGACTCTGATGCTGGGAGGAATTGGGGGCAGGAGGAGAAGGGGATGACAGAGGATGAGATGGCTGGATGGCATCACCGACTCGATGGACGTGAATCTGAGTGAACTCCAGGAGTTGGTGATGGACAGGGAGGCGTGCTGCGATTCACGGGGTCACAAAGAGTCGGACAGAACTAAGCGACTGAACTGAACTGACTGACTGACTTTTTTATTGCCTGCTTCCTGCTAACAGATAGGATATGTCATTCAAGCTTCCTGTCTCTGATGATGAAAAACCCTATTAATTCAGTGATTGTTAGCTACTCAAAATTATAAAAAATAATTTTATTTTAAATGGGGATAGTGAACAGCTCTGCAAACTCTATTATATAAAAGTATAAACAGTAGAGCAAAACGCTGCTTAGTGCTTATTATAAATTAGACTCCCTCATAATGGGTGGATCTAAAATTAGTTTTTTCCTTAAGTCGTTACCCAGGTTGTTCTTTATCTAACTGGATACTGTATTTTCTACTTAGTGATGACCTGCCTAGCGAATTTGTGAAGCATATTAGGTTATAAAAGAATGATGTCCAAGTTTTGATCACTTTCATTCTAAGCAGGAGTCAACAAACAACAGCCAAGACTTAAGAATGATTTTTTACATCTTTTAAGAGTGGTCTAATAAAAGAAAAATAAGATTATGTGTCAGAAACAGTGTATGGTCCATCTAGCCTAAAATATTTACTATCTGGCCTTTAACCAAAAAGTGGGCCAACAGAGTAAAGTCACATTTATAAACTGATCATATTCTCAGAGTTAAAATTAGATTGTTTATTTTATCACTATGTCTGCCGTGAGTCACAGAACACCACAACTGAATGTGTCAAATTATTTATTTCTTATTTATGCACTACAATTTAAAAAAAAAAAAAAGGAGATGCACCAGAGATAGTTAATCAGTAAACTTCACGAGAGCTATAACCAGACTTCTATTAGACTTTCTGATACAGTGGAGACTTTTTACTTGCAGCCATGTTGACATATTTCCAAAATACAATCTGTCAATGCTTTCTCTTAAAAGACATGACTCAGAAGAAGCACTAAACTAAATATCCTTTTCTAAAAAGTTAGAAAGTGATGAAAGTATGATTATCAAAATGCTCCAAAATACAAAAGACACACTGAAGAAGAGTAAGTAAAAGTTACATTTAATATTTTAACCTTAATTCATTCAAATTTTATACATATTTAGCACATGTTTTATACAGTTTTATGGTCACTTATCTTTCCTATTTAACAATAAATTAATAGCTCGGAAAACCACTTTTTGCATGAAAGCAAAGAGAAAGAAAAAAAGGAAAGAAAAGAAGAAATCTTTAGAGAAGGCACAGTTTTAGGTTTTCTCCTCCACTTACAAATTCAGATGTGGCTGCTGATGTTGCATGACTGGTAGGATTTGCTGAAACTTCTCCACCTGAATTTATTTTATTTAGAGCTTCAACTATATTGCCAATGGACTCTAAAAAAACAAAAAGGATAATAAATAATAATAATAATAATGCTTTTTATCCATCGATGGATGAATGGATAACAATGTGGTATATATATATATATATATATAGGAATATTACTCAGCCATAAAAAGAACTGAAATAATGTTAAATAAAGACATGGGTGGACCCAGAGATTGTCATACTGAGTGACGTAAGTCAGAAAGAAAGACAAATACCCGCAATATCACTTATATGTAGAATCTAAAAAAAAATGATACAAATGAACTTACTTATTAAACAGAGTTATAGGTGTATAAAACAAACCAGTGGTTACCAAGGGAGAAGAGGAGAGGGGAAGGAATAAACTGGGAAATTGTAATTGATGTATATACACGACTACACATAAAACACATATCTAATAAGTACCTACCGTATAGCACAGGGAATTCTACTCAGTACTCCATAATGACTAAATGGGAAACGAATCCAGAAAAGAGTGGATACATGTATAACTGATTCACTTTGCTGTACAACAGAAACTAACACAACATTGTAAATCAACTATACTCCAATAAAAATTAATTTTAAAAAATCACTCCAAGGTCGACGAACCTCGAGTCTGTTATACAGAATGAAGTCAGTCAGAAAGAGAAAAGTAAATATCATATGTGATGTGCTAAGTTGCTTCAGTCACGTCTGACTCTTTGCGACCCTATGAACTGTAGCCCACCAGGCTTTTCAATCCATGGGGTTCTCCAAGCAAGAGTACTGAAGAGGTTTGCCATGGCCTTCTCCAGGGGATCTTCCCAACTCAGGGATCAAACCCACGTCTCTTACATCTCCTGCACTGGCAGACAGGTTCTTTACGACTAGTGCCACCTGGGAAGCCCAAATATCATATATTAATGCATATATATGGAATCCAGGAAAACAGTACTGATGAACCAATTTGCAGGACAGGAATAGAGATGCAGACATAGAAAATGGACTTGTGGACACAGCAGGGGAAGGGCAGGTGACGAAATGAGACAGTAGCATCGACATATATACCCTGCTGCTGTTAAGTCGCTTCCGTTGTGTCAGACTCTGTGTGACCCCAGAGATGGCAGCCCACCAGAATCTGCTGTCCCCGGGACTCTCCAGGCAAGAACACTGGAGTGGGTTGCCATTTCCTTCTCCAACCCATGAAAGTGAAAAGTGAAAGTGAAGTCGCTCAGTTGTGTCCAACTCTTTGCAACCCCATGGACTGCAGCCTACCAGGCTCCTCCGCCCATGGGATTTTCCAGGCAAGAGTACTGCAGTGGGGTGCCATTGCCTTCTCCGATATATACACTAGCTATGTGTAAAACAGATAGTTAGTGGGAAGCTTCTATATAGCACAAGGAACTCAGCTTGCTTCTCTGTGATGACAGGGAGGGATGGGGTCCAGGGGAGAGGGAAGGTGGAAGAGAGGCTCAAGAGGGAGGGGATATATGTATACTTAGAGCTGATTCATGTTGTTGTATAGCAGAAACCAGTAGAACATTATAAAGCAATTGTCCTCCAATTAAAAATAAATTTAAAAATACCACTCCCACTAAGGTACAGGAAAAATATTTGCATATGTGAAACATCTAGCCAGTTATTACACAGTGCCATTTAAATAGAGGTATACCAAAAAAAAAAGTGACATACATAACAAACTTCCAGATTTTTCTTATATAGAACTATATTTCATTTGTACTGAAAAGAATTTTCAGTCATGAAATTCAAGTCCCTCAACTGTAGGATAACTAAAGATGCACAAACTGAATTTTCTCTTTAGGATACTGAAACTTAAATAAGACAGAGTGCTTTGGTAAACCTATTACATAAAGATCACAAAAGCATCACCTTTCAAGAGTCATAAAGAGCTAATGTTCCCCTGGTGAAATCCAAATAAAAGTTTTCTACAAAAAAAAAAAAATGCTTTTGTTACACATGTGACTAAGAAAAACTACAATGCTTTAGATAACCACGCCTGTAATATCCAGCAAACCTACTACAGAAACTTCACTTGTGTTCATGAACTGACTATATGATGTCAGGCTATTATTACAGGAAAAAAATGTGAAAGACTGAGCAGACGAGATAACTGAGTGTTTCAGGTTATGATTCTAAGGAGGCTCAGAGTTTTCCAAAGTCTCTTGAGCCATTTTACAATTCTGTAAAGTGGGACCCTTGTCCGCAGGCATACAATTCAAAGCTGGTGGAGGGAAAAATAATTTCCCTTCTTTCCCCACCATCACCCCTCCTCCAGGATGCAACAACGTCAAGATTACCCCCCAGGTCTCTGTACAGGTAATCTCAGAAAATATTACTGAAAATTCTTCCCCAGAAAACCAACCATTATGACCAGTGACTCCAGAGAGAGGTCAGAAGCTGCTAGTCTGAGATCTAAAAGGTTAATTAAAGAGACTCATGGAGCATCCACATGTGCCTTAAGATTCCAAAAGCTCTGGGACCTTCCTAACAAACCTTATAAACATGGGCCTTCTCCTAAACTCAGACAAAAATGGTACCTAGACTACAGAGATGACCAAGGGTTTCTGCCATTCCTGGTGAAGCTAGTGGAGAAGTTTCTTGCCTACTAATGCTTCTCTTACCACCCCATTTAGGTTGCTGCCTAGATAGGAGGCCACTTTACTGAAAGCATCAGGGCTCCCTGGTGGCACAGCAGTAAAGAAACCACCTGCCAAGGCAGGAGACGCAGGTATGATCCCCGAGTCAGGAAGACCCCCTGGAGAAGGAAATGGCAACACACTTCAGTATTCTTGCCTGGGAAATCCCATGGACAGAGGAGCCTCTCCTGGAGCCTGACACAACTCCACGACTAAACAACTACCTTGGTACAGACTGACAGTACTGAACTCACAAACAGACCACCTGAATTAACTCTTGGCTCAAACACTGAGAAAGTGAGGCCCACTTATTCAACTTTTCTGAAATTTAGTTCCATCATCTGTAAAATGAGAACACTGATATGGGTGCTTGGAAAGTCTCGATTTCACAAACAATGTAAGGTTTTTTCCTCTACTTCAAATACTAGGGGTATCTTTTCATGTATAAGTACATAATTCATTAGTTAGCTTTTTCTTTATATTAGTCTAATACTTTTTAAAATTAATTTATCTATTTTAATTGGAGGCTAATTACTTTACAATACCATAGTGGTTTTTGCCATACATTGACATGAATCAGCCACGGGTGTACATGTGTCCCCCATCCCGAACCCCCCTCTCACCTCCCTCCCCATCCCATCCCTCTGGGTTGTCCCAGTGTACCGGCTTTGAGTGCCCTGTTTCATGCATCAAACTTAGACTGGTCATCTATTTCACATACGGTAATATACTGTTTCAATGCTGTTCTATCAAATCATCCCACCCCTGCCTTCTCCCACAGAGTCCAAATGTCTGTTCTTTGTATCTATGTCTCTTTTATTGTCTCACATATAGGGTTGTCATTACCATCTTTCTAAACTCCATATATATGTGTTAATATACTGTATTGGTGTTTTTCTCACTGACTTCACTTGGTATAATAGGCTCCAGTTTCATCCACCTCATTAGAACTGATTCAAATGTGTTCTTTTTAATAGCTAAATAATACTCCACTGTGTATATGTACCACAGCCTTCTTATCCATTCATCTGGTGATGGACATCTAGGTTGCTTCCATGTCCTGGCTATTATAAACAGTGCTGCAATGAGCATTGGGGTACACAAGTCTCTTTCAATTCTGGTCTCCTCAATGTGAATGCCCAGCAGTGGGATTGCTGGGTCATAAGGCAGTTCTATTTTCAGTTTTTTAAGGACTCTCCACACTGTTCTCCATAGTGGCTGTACTAGTTTGCATTCCTACCAATACTGTAAGAGGGTTCCCTTTTCTCCACACCCTCTCCAGCATTTATTGCTTGTAGACTTTTGGATAGCAGCCATTCTGACTGGCGTGAGATGGTACCTCACTGTGGTTTTGATTTGCTTTTCTCTGATAATGAGTGATGTTGAGCATCTTTTCATGTGTTTGTTACCCATCTGTATGTCTTCTTTGGAGAAATGTCTGTTTAGTTCTTTGGCCCATTTTTGATTGAGTCGTTTATTTTTCTGGCATTGAGCTGCAGGAGTTGTTTGTATATTTTTGAGATTAACTATAAAACTCATAGAGGAAAACAGGCAAAACACTCTCTGACATAAGTCACAGCAAGATCCTCTATGACCCACCTCCCAGAGTAATGGAAATAAAAGCAAAAATAAACAAATGGGACCTAATTAAACTTAAAAAACATTTGACAATGAAGAAAACTATAAGCAAGGTGAAAAGACAGCCTTCAGAGTGGGAGAAAATAATAGCAAACAAAGCAACTGACAAAGAATTAGTCTAATATTTTTAAGGCAATAAAGTGGAATTCTGACATCAGAGAAAAGTTTTTAAGATATTTCTTCCTTTTTTCTTTTTCTTCATTTTCATTGATAGGTGATTGCTATTCATAGACTAAATTTACCTCAAATACTAAAAAAAAGAATACAGAAAATGATACTGCAAATGACATAACAATCATACTCTGATTGAGAAAAGCATAACGAATATTTCAGCAAGTGTACCAGCAGACAGGGAAGCATCATTAGGATAAAAAGAAAAATAACAGGCTAGTCATTTTTCAGATATATTCTTCTATTGAATATTAAATATAATGCTGGGGGAAAAATAATTTTCCTGTAAAGAATTCCAATTCATGATCTTTCCTAGACAGGCCCTTTAAATTTCATATACTATATATATACATGAGTTATACTAGCAAAAACAATATAATTTTTATTGGTCATTTCCTGTGGCATACCATAGACAATTCAGTAACTCAAGATAACAAGCATTTACTAAATGCTTTCTATGAGTTCAGCACTACCCTAGCACCAAATACAAAAGAAGGACACACAAGATATAGTCTCTGCCTCCAAAAGAACTCTCCAGTTAAGAAACCACCTACTTACGAAAAAAAAAAAAAAAAGCAGTGGAAAGCAGTTGTGATTAGACACTCAAGCGGGAGAGCTCAACAAAGAGAGAGATCCATGAAAGCCAGAATATCTGGGAAGATGTTGTTGAACATCTAGGGCTTGAGTTTTTCTGAAGAAGCACTGAGATTAGCAGAGGTGATAAAAGGAGTAAGGAACATCTTAGAAAGGCAGAGAAACAGTAACAAGGACAAAGTGCTAAAACAAAGCAAAATCTATTCACTAGATAGAAAAGCCCTAAGCCTAAATAAACTAGACTTAAACTTTTGAGGAAATTAAAAAAAAAAAAAATCAAGTCAGATAAGGAGCATGTGATTAGCTATGGCAAGACTGAAATCAACCATCAGATGGGGAATAGATGCATTGAACACAAATGGGTAAACACTTTCTACCATCCCTCAATCACACATGTACTGAAAAACTAGGATCATAAGAAAACTGGAAAAACTAGACTTCCCTAGTGGCACAGCTGATAAGAATCTGCCAGCTAATGCAGGTGACACAGGTTTGATAGTTGATCCAGGAAGATTCCACACACAAAGGGGCAACTAAGCTCGCATGCCACTCCTACTGAAGCCCTTGTGCTCTAGGGTCCACAAGCCACAGCTACTGAGCCTGTGGGCTGCAACTACTGGACCCTACCTGCTCTAGAACCTGTGTTCTGAAACAAGAGAAGCCACTGCAATGAGAAGCCCCAGCACTGCAACAAAGAGTAGCCAGTCCCTGCTCTCTGCAGCTAGAGAAAGCCCATGCAAAAGCAATGAAGTTCCAGCACAATTATAAATAAACAAAAAGACCACTAGATGCTCATATTTTTAAAATAAATAAAAATAAAAAGAGGCTTGAAAAAAAATGTAACAGGCCAAAAATAAAATTGATGAACTGACAGTGGGAGTAACATACACATCTGAAGTTGGAGAGTTCTAGTTACTGGAGCAGAAAATGTACTATGGATGATTCGAGCATCTAAGTTAGCACAGTTAAGAAGATAGTTCCATAAGGGAAGAGAATGCTTTATTGCCTCTGATTCCCCAGGCAGGACTGAACTCACTTCTTTACCTTGAATACTCCGAGGCTTGGTGGCATTATCGAAATCACAGATCTTCGTCCAGTTAGCCTTCACTGCCTCAGGAGTCATTGGCTGAGTCCTCTGTCTCACAAGGGCTCCAAGGCTTCGCTCCCATCGTACTGGTTATAGAAACAAAACTGAGATGCTGAACACATAGACAGAAAGCAGAATTCATGAGTCCAATGATTTTTTTTTTTAACTTCAAGAAAGATGGAATTTGGAAAGAAGATTCTAACTTCTAAAGACTTTTACTACAAGCCTTAAATGGCATTTTATTCTTAAAATAACAAACCCACTAAGATAGTATTAAACTTCTTTTTTTTAATATTTAAAGCTGAAGCAAAAAACCTCTTTTTCCTCTGACTATGCCAGATACTACTAAAGGTAGGATGAATTACTGAATCAGAAAAGTTAAATTATATATAATCACACAAAAAGACTGACTTCATCACCACAGATCACTTAGATACTACACTTCAGGGTAACGGAACAGAATAGAGCATTGCTGGATAGCAAACTGAAATGATAACAGGTCAGAGACTCCATATAATCAAATTAATGTATCAGACAGCCCCAAATAATTCTCTTTTCCTCCTTTTGCTCTTCTTCTCTATCCAGGGGGAGTCAACTTGATTGCCCAGATTCACAAAAATCATCATTGCTGTGTAAGTTCCAAGATTTTTAACACTGTTTCTTTTTTATAAGGCCTCAGAAATAAATAATCACTAGAAACCTTATTTAAACATAATGGTCAGATTTTGATGATGACTAAATTGAAGATTTGTCTTGGGGAATGACAGAAGCCTCTAGAGATGTCCTACTGATAAAGTTCCACATATGGCTTTTATTGCAATACCTAACCTTTCTTTCTTTAAGATATCACAAGATACTTAAAAATGTTTGAATAATATAAGTTACTTCATAACTGGATAGATCATTAATAATACTCTACTGTAACAATGTCATCCACTAATAGCAGACTATTAAATAATTCAATTAATTTCAATACCAACATCCAACTGAAAACTTGAATTGGGACACTGGGATGTTCACAACTTTTTTTTTAATGCCATAAAGTAATTATCCAGTTTGGAGCTCACAGCATTTAAGAACTGGGGGAAGAAAGGACTGAAGCCAGATGAATTTACTACTGGGCTGAAGAAGAGTAGCTCCAAGGAAGGAAAGAGTCAATGAGAGAAGTAGAGAACCTGCCAGCTGAGCCATCTAGGACACAGCTTCTCCCATCTTTTCAAAAAATGCTCTCCCTCCCACTCACTCCTCTGCTGAACAACCATGTGGGGTGTGTCAGAGACATGGAAAGACAAACATCAACACAGAAACTGTGTTGTCTGAAGAAACAGCCAGCTCTGAAGAAGACATACTGAATAAGGACTGCCAACCGGAAAAAAAATTGAAAAGATCCCTGAAAATGGTACAGGCGTGCAGGACAACTTCCTTTATTTAGAAGATGTATTTGCTATAACAATGTTTGAGTTTGATTATGCGTGCACTAGATCCTATAGTTAGACATTTGACAGCTCTAACTGGATATACAGGTTTAAAAATATGGAAATAATGTACAGCAAACCAAAAATCAAAAGACACTTACATTTTCCAATCCATCCTGCTCCAACCTACCAAAAAGAGGGGGACAAAGTTATACCATCTAATGTGGAACTACTAATAGAATTTTCAAAATTTAAAAAAACAAACAGCTATTTAACAGTATCAAAATGCTAGATGACAATGGATGAAAAAACATGCTAAATCTACTAAACCTACAGATCTACTAAAGCCCACTGGCCCACATGACTCTGCACTATTTATGCAATCAAAGTAGAAAACTTAAGCAGCAGCTACAGTAGAAACATATGTAGTAAGCATGATTCTGCAAGGTGTGATACCAGTTCTTCTATTGACTAGCTGTGCAATCCTGGTCAAACTATTTGACTTCCCTATACCCAAGATTCCACTTATGTAAAATCAGGATAATAATACACTCTCCATGAGGTAACCATGAAGGTTAAACAATATAAATACCAAATGTGCCCAGTGCATCACTTGAAATACATGTCCTCTACAAAGACTTAATGAATAAAAATAAATAAACAAAAAGTTAACAAAAAACAAAACCAGCATTTGACTTAATGAACTACATAGTCATTTTAATGAAACACCTTTATATATAGATAAGGCAAATGACCAAATACATTAATCACCATGCAGAAAGACAATATATTTTTCCAAAAGTCATTCAAGGAAATCCTCAGAAGAAAATGTCTGACGGAAGAAAACCTTTTTGTCCTATCGTCAAACACCATAACTACAGTGTTCCAATGCATATAAGAGAAGATATTATCAGCAAACACACTTCTCAGTGGCTCTAGGTTCAAGAGTGTGGCTTTTAATTACCCTTTCCTTTATATATATTAATAGGACAATCAACCTTGATGGCTGTCGGTGGCATGGCACTGATAACAGGCAAGAAAAACATCATCTTTTAACATATTTGGGGAGTGAAGCCACAAGCTGCAAACTCGTCTCAAGCGCTAAGAAACAATACCTCCAATTGACCCAAAACATCTCTGCCATTCTAGATATTTATCAAAACTTTGCAAAGTGGCAACTTACATTCGAGGTTTAAGTCAGGATATTACACACCTCTCTTACGTATTTTGTACTCAATTTTGCATACCCAGTGTCCCTTGCTAAAAATGTCCACGATGTAGTAAAATAAAGCAATAACACAAGACTTCACTCAGCATTATCCTAATTATCTGTGTATGGATGAGTGTGTGTGTAAAATGCATATATAAAAAAGAGAGACTACCCATGTAAAATGCACATCTAATAAAAGACTGGGAGAGAATATACATAAAAATATGAATAGGAATAATCTCTGGATAGTGGTAATGTGGATGATTTTATTTTCTTCTATATCTTCCCCTGCATATTTGAAGTTTTCTAAAAAAAAGCATATGTTATTTTTGTTCACAGAATTAATAACAAATATAAACATAAAAGACAAATAGATTTTTAAAACTCCCTTAATAAGATGATAAGACATGCAGGCCAAATTTGGAGCTCCACAGGGCTTCATATTATTAAATCTTATCTTCTATAAACCTAGGTCATAAAGTTCTTTCCACCTTTAATTTTTACAATTCGCAATCAATTGTGACTGTGATTAAGATAGTGGAGGTATCTACCTCTGCTTAGACCTGTATAAACTGCTTTTCACTTACTAAACAGCTTTTTACTCAAATAAATCAGACTAATATATCATTAATTTCAAACTGAGCCAGGTTATTTTGCTACCAAGAAACAGTTTTGGAGTCATGTATTTCCACATTCAATAGGTTTATTATCATATTACCACAGAGAATCAAACAAAGGAGGATGATCTAAAACATAACAGCTCATGCTAGAAAAGAAAAAAAGATCAAACTCAAATGAGGACTCAAAAATACAGGGACTTTTATGGCAGGCCTGTGGTTAAGACATGCTGCACTCCCAAGGCAACTAAGATCCTATAAGCTGCAGGCACAGCCAAAATGTGTGTGTGTGTGTGTATATCTCACTGGATGGTGTGATTATGTGTGGCTTTTATTTTTATAACATTTATAAAGCTTTGCAACAGGGAAAAATAGAAAAGTTTCTTTTTAAAGGCAATACAACTAATAATTTATGTTTACTGATCTTTCATACCCAGACTGAATTCTTGCTATACTGATATAATAGTTAAAATTAAAGGGTGACTGCTATGTATACTAAAAGTTTAAAAATATGATTTCCAGTTCTCATAGCAAAACCCCAAGAAAACTGAACTCAGGGAGATTAATCTGTACATTACTCCAGAGAGTCAGCAATTACCAGAGCAAGAAATCAAAATACAACCTGGCTGACTTTAAACCATCAGTTCTAGCCTTTCACTTTATTACTCAATATCTCAATATCAAAAAAATAAGATTTTCTGTATGACTAAATGCATCATACAAATCACAATCTTTCATCTGACAACAACATCAGAAAAAAATAACTAGGGAAAAACAGAATTTACAAGTTGCTGTTACTTTCCCAAAAAAGGATATCAGTCATACTTGTTCCTTAATTATAACATAGATATAATATTAAAAATACACATAAGTGATATCAACTGATATAGACTTTTACAGGCATAAAAAATTGAAAAATATGAATTTTTGAATCTTTTTTTATATTTTATTTTACAAATATTGTTTTGGGAAAAAGTAGAAAGGTGCAGAATACCTCAAACAAGCCACCATTTTCTTCACAACTCTCATGGCAAAGCCAAAGGACCAGGGGTGCCACATAATCTGGCTTTAGGGCTTCCAGAAGATCTGAAATAAATAGCAAAAAAATCCTTACAAACAAGAATATATACATATTCCATCAATTACTTTATTTTCTAAAAATTCCTTACTTATAGATTCAGAGACTTTTTAAATAAGAAAAAAAATCAAATATACAAAATGAATTAGTATTAACATCCAAGGCTTTTAGAAGAATCTTTTCATCCCAATGGAGACTTTCAGGTTTTTAAACATAACAGCTCATGCTAGAAAAGCATACAGAAAGCATCAGACATACTCTTCCAAGGTCAGTAACGTTCTGTTTAGTAGACAAGTTAAAGCTGTCTCAGCGAAGACTGGTAAGCAAAGGCATACACAGCATAAGGAACTTAGATACCAGCAATTCACAAAACTATTTTGCTCTCCCAGGAGCTAGAAAACTATAAAAGAGCCCTGACAAGTGTAATGATAGTAAGATAATGATGCAAAATGGACCATGCAGCCATTACTGATGAGTCACAAAGGGCAGGAAATATCTTCCTGTTGCATACCTTCTGTGAGCAACTTAACAGGCAGAAAGGTGCTACACAAAGAGCATGAACACCTGTATTTTACTGCCAGCCCTGCCACATAGGCAACTTAGGGCACTGAGAACATCACTTAACTCTCAAGGGCATGTGTCTGCATCTGTAAGATGGTAGTCAAAATGCTTTACCTGTCCTGCCACTATGCACATGATTGTTTACTACCTCTCAACCATAAAAAAAAAAAAAAAAAAAAAAAATGCTTTACCTGCCCATTCTACCAAGTCGTTCCAAGGTTCAAAAGAGATATAATTTGTTAACACAGCTTATAAACTTTAAAGAATCAAATAAATGTAAATTTTAATAGTGAAATGACAAAATACAGTTTTACATTTTGAAGTGACAAAGATGACATTTACAGTCCCTGTAACTGAAAGAGCAGCTCTAAAAACCTTTCACTTTATAGTATTCCTGACCCCAGAAACTGTGAGATACTATATACTTGCTTTAATCCACAAAATTTGAAGTAATGTATTACAAAGCAGTAAATAACTAATACAACTTGGGGAATTCATGGGTATTCATCCTAAGATTATGTCTCATTTCATGTAACAAACATGTAAGCTACATATATGACTTTCCATTGATCAAATATATTTCAAAGAGGAAAATGAAATTACAGATGTCTCCACACATTACTCAGAACACCTGGTTCTTTAACAAATAATTCCTTTGATAGCCTGTAAGTGAATATTTCAGAAGAAAAGAAAAACACTGAGGCAAAATAAATTTTTGGCTTTTTCTAAACTATAAAAAAGTAATAATATCAAAATTTAAAATAAGAAAAATTTAGAATCTAAAGCATATTTTTAAAATGACCTACATGTGTGTGGATTTATCTCTGGGCTTTCTATTTTGTTCCATTGATTTATATTTCTGTCTTTGTGCCAGTACCATACTGTCTTGATGACTGTGGCTTTGTAGTAGAGCCTGAAGTCAGGCAGGTTGATTCCTCCAGTTCCATTCTTCTTTCTCAAGATTGCTTTGGCTAGTCAAGGTTTTTTGTATTTCCATACAAATTGTGAAATTTGTTCTAGGTCTGTGAAAAATACCGCTGGTAGCTTGATAGGGATTGCATTGAATCTATAGATTGCTTTGGGGAGTATACTCATTTTCACTATATTGATTCTTCTGATCCATGAACATGGTATATTTCTCCATCTATTAGTGTCCTCTTTGATTTCTTTCACCAGTGTTTTATAGTTTTCTATATATAGGTCTTTAGTTTCTTTAGGTAGATATATTCCTAAGTATTTTATTCTTTTCATTGCAATGGTGAATGGAATTGTTTCCTTAATTTCTTTTTCTATTTTCTCATTATTAGTGTATTGGAATGCAAGGGATTTTGTGTGCTGATTTTATATCCTGCAACTTTATTATATTCATTGATTAGCTCTAGTAATTTTCTGGTGGAGTCTTTAGGGTTTTCTATGTAGAGGATCATGTCATCTGCAAACAGTGAGAGTTTTACTTCTTCTTTTCCAATCTGGATTCCTTTTATTTCTTTTTCTACTCTGATTGCCGTGGCCAAAATTTCCCTTATCTTCAACAAAGGAGGCAAGAATATACAATGGATTAAAGACAATCTCTTTAACAAGTGGTGCTGAGAAAACTGGTCAACCACTTGTAAAAGAATGAAACTAGAACACTTTCTAACACCATACACAAAAATAAACTCAAAATGGATTAAAGATCTAAATGTAAGACCAGAAACTATAAAACTCCTAGAGGAGAACATAAGCAAAACACTCTCCAACACAAATCACAGCAGGATCCTCTATGACCCACCTCCCAGAATACTGGAAATAAAAGCAAAAATAAACAAATGGGACCTAATTAAAATCAAAAGCTTCTGCACAACAAAGGAAACTATAAGCAAGGTGAAAAGACAGACAGCCTGTGGAATGGGAGAAAATAATAGCAAATGAAGCAACTGATAAACAACTAATCTCAAAAATATACAAGCAATTTCTGCAGCTCAATTCCAGAAAAATAAATGACCCAATCAAAATTGGGCCAAAGAACTAAATAGACATTTCTCCAAAGAAGACATACAGATGGCTAATAAACACATGAAAAGATGCTCAACATCACTCATTATCAGAGAAATGCAAATCAAAACCACAATAAGATACCATTTCATGCCAGTCAGAATGGCTGCAATCCAAAAGTCTACAAGCAATAAATGCTGGAGAGGGTGTGGAGAAAAAGGAACCCTCTTACACTGTTGGTGGGAATGCAAACTGGTACAGCCACTATGGAGAACAGTGTGGAGATTCCTTTAAAAACTGGAAATAGAACTGCCATATGACCCAGCAATCTCACTGATGGGCATACACACCCAGGAAACCAGAATTGAAAGAGACATGTGTACCCCAATGTTCATCGCAGCACTGTTTATAATAGCCAGGACGTGGAAGCAACCTAGATGTCCATCAGCAGATGAATGGATAAGAAAGCTGTGGTACATATACACAATGGAATATTATGCAGCCATGAAAAAGAATACATTTGAATCAGTTCTAATGAGGTAGATGAAACTGGACCCTATTATACAGAGTGAAGTAAGCCAGAAAGAAAAACACCAATACAGTATAGTAACGCATATATATGGAATTTAGAAAGATAGTAACAATAACCCTGTATGCAAGACAGCAAAAGAGACACAGAAGTATAGAACAGTCTTTTGGACTCTGCGGGAGAGGGAGAGGGTGAGATGATTTGGGAGAATGGCATTGAAACATGTATAATATCATATAAGAAACAAATCGCCAGTCTAGGTTCGGTGCAGGATACAGGACGCTTGGGGCTGGTGCACTGGGGTGACCCAGAGGGATGGTATGGGGAGGGAGATGGGAGAGGGGTTCAGGATGGGGAACACGTATATACCTGTGGCAGATTCATGCTGATGTATGGCAAAACCAATACAATATTGTAAAGTAAAAATAAATAAATAAATAAAAATAAAATCTCAAAAATATAAATAAACAAACAAACAAAAAAATTAACAGACCTACAATAATTCTCTTCTTTTACGGAAGAGAAAACAGGTCTAGAAAGACTAAGCTACTTGTCTAAAGTAGATCTTATTCTCCCAATATCTTTCAGTAGAGTTTGGTGGACATAAAGACACTACATTAAACATTGACTTAACTTCTCTAGAGGTACTGCTAAGTCGCTTCAGTCGTGTCCAACTCTGTGCGACCCCATATACGGCAGCCCACCAGGCTCCCTTGTCCCTGAGATTCTCCAGGCAAAACACTGGAGTGGGTTGCCATTTCCTTCTCCAATGCATGAAAGTGAAAAGTGAAAGTGAAGTTGCTCAGTCGTGTCTG
Organism: Oryx dammah; assembly: GCF_014754425.2. Classification (NCBI taxonomy): domain Eukaryota; kingdom Metazoa; phylum Chordata; class Mammalia; order Artiodactyla; family Bovidae; genus Oryx; species Oryx dammah. Next base: position 75,402,405 of record NW_024070189.1, on the reverse strand, counting down.
ACTCTTAGTGACCCCATGGACTGCAGTCCACCAGGCTCCTCCATCCATGGGATTTTCCAGGCAAGAGTACTGGAGTGGGTTGCCATTGCCTTCTCCTCTCTAGAGGTACAGACATGTCCAAACTAACGGAAATTACATTCTCTAAGGAAAGCGAATTTAAAAGTTATAGTTTTCAATATTTTCTTGAAGACTTGCTGCTTTCCCAAGAAAGTCTACAGTTGATGACAAAAAGTGACTAAGGTAGAAATCTAGCAAAGAAATGATAAGCATAAAAATCTCAGTAGTGGTTATCTCTTGGCATGAAGCAGAGGAATAGAAGATATAAAGTTAGATGCAAGTAATGTTTCAGTTCTTGGGTTGAGCAGCAAGTTCATGATGGTGATTACATTTTGATGCTTTATTTCTTACCAGTAACCTAAGCTGTTTTGCATATGTATGCAGCTGTTGTGTGTGTGTGTGTATATATATATATATATATATATGCTTAAAAGGGAGAAAAAAGTGAATTGTATCTCTTCATCATATACTCTCATTCTGTAACAAGAATTCCTTCAGTAAGATATGAGAATATAGAGAGTTTTTAAATAAGGCTTTTTTAAATGGCCATGTTGACAAGGAAAAGGAAAAAAATTAGAACTCAGGTACAAATAACTATTCAACACTAAAGCAAACTGATTAAGCACAGTTCTTAGAAAAAGCCAGCGAGTTCTAAAACAAATGGTAGCTCAAATGCAGCAGGTAAAATGGTACTGTGAATAAGCATTTGTATTCCATGAAGGGACAGGCTACCCCCACTCCAGTATTCTTGGGCTTCCCTTATGGTTCAGCTGGTAAAGTATCCGCTTGCAATGCAGGAGACCTGGGTTCGAACCCTGGGTTGGGAAGATCCCCTGGAGAAGGGAAAGGCTACCCATTCCAGTATTCTGGCCTGGAGAATTCCATGGACTGTATAGCCCATGGGGTCTCAAAGAGTCAGACATGACTGAGCCACTTTCACTTTCATTCCATGAAGCAGCTAATTTTAAAATAATTTCACTCATCAATTGTTTGTACTGTTTCACAGAAGCTACTTTTAAAGTATTATAGATACTTTCTTTTTAAAACATATGTTAAAGCCAGGAGTATCAGAAACTATACACAGTTTTATACCAGTCAAGTATTCTATTTATTATATAACCAAGTAAATCAGCATTTATTGAAGATTGAACATGGGAAGTGGGAAGATTGAAGGTGGGAAAGATTGAAGGTGGATGGCATCACTGACTCAATGGACATGAGTCTGAGTAAACCCCAGGAGTTGATGATGGACAGGGATATCTGGTGTGCTGCAGTCCATGGAGTCGCAAAGAGTCAGACATGACTGAGTGACTGAACTGAACTGACTGAAATCAGCATTGGTTCTCAATCATACATTTAAATTTTTTAATTTAAAAATTTATGTTTCATGTTTTCAAAACATAAAGTTGGCAGACTCCCACTACCTGATTCCAAGACTTACTCTATAGTAATCAAAACATCATGGTATTAGTAATAGGACAGGCCCATAGATCAATACAGCAAAACAGAGAATCCAGAAATAGACTTACACATATGTGATCAGCTGATTTTCGAGAGAAGAGCAAGGGCAATTCAAATCAAGAATGAGGAACAGTCTATAGAATAGGTGAACTGGTAGTTCCTTCAGCAAATAATTGGCACTTTTTTTAAAAGGAGAATGAACTATTACATGTTAATGAAACTGAAGAGAAACAGTAACAAAATGCCTATGAGCTCTGTTTAGATCCTTGGGGAATAAACCAACTCTAAAAAGATCTACCTGCCAATGCTAGAGACACAAGAGATGTGGGCTCTATCCCTAGGTCAGAAAGATTCCCTGGAGTAGGAAATGGCAACCCACTCCAAAACTCTTGCCTAGAAAATTCCATGGAGAGAGGAGCCTGGTGGGCTACAGTCCATGGGGTCGCAAAGGGTCAGATATGACTGAGTGATTGAGCGCACGCGCGCACACACACACACACACACACACACACACACACACACACGCACAGTAACAAAATGCCTGTGGGTTTTATTTAGATCCTTGTAGAATGAACTAACTCTAAAAAGATACTTTTTAGGTAACTAGGAAGCTTTAATATAAACTTAGTATTAGACAATGTTAATGAATTATTATTTTAGTGTGATACTGGCATTGTGGTTATAATGTCCGTATCTGTTAGAGAGACACATTTCCAAGTATATATTAGGTGAGAAGTAATGCCTGAGATTTGCTTTGAAATATCACAGTGAAAATGGGAGAGGGTAACAAAATAAGTCAATAAAATAAAATCATTTTGAAATATGCCCAGAGCATTTTGTTCTCCTTAACAAAGGCCTATCCTTAAGGGAAACTATCAGAGCTTCAATTAGACAAGTGAAGCCCCTCTAGTCTCCTGTCTCAAATAAGGGAGGTGGGGGGCGGGGGGAGGCTAAGAAACTCTTCTAAAAGTCAGTGTAAAGGGGCTTTGATCTTCTAAAAAAATGGAGATGTAATTATAAGATTAGAGAACACACCTCCCTCCCATTAACTTACAGTCACTTCAACAAGGCTCCAGTATAACAACAGCAGATTACAACTGAGACAGCTGCAAACATACACACTCTTTAACAAAGGTTATCTAAGGAAACCCAAAGACAACAGGGTACACAAAAACAAGGACAAAGAGGAAAATGTAGTTTCTGATACCAACAGCTACAGCAACCAATAAACACAATCTAACTCCTGGCCTTGGAGAAGGAAATGGCAACCCACTCCAGTGTTCTTGCCTGGAGAATCCCAGGGACAGGGGAGCCTGGTGGGCTGCGGTCTATGGGGTCGCACGGAGTCGGACACGACTGAAGCGACTGAGCAGCAGCAGCAGCAACTCCTGGCCAAACAAACATAAAACCTCACAATAAAGTTCAATATACCACACTTTCCAGCTACTCCCTCAACACATCATGTTCCGTTTTCAACAATTTCAAAGCCTGCTAAAAGACAAAAAAAGTACAGGCTGAAGAGACAAAGCAAGCATGAGAACCAGCCTCAACAGACTTCCCTGGCAGTTCAGTGGTTACGATTCTGCACTTTCATTACAGAAGGCATGAGTTCAGTCCCTGATTAGGGAACCAAGATCCCACATGCCACACAGTGCAGCCAAAAAACAAAACAAAACAGAACCTCAAACCAGAGATATAGCCTCAAATATAGCAGAGATTTTGGAATTATCAAACCTGGAATTTAAAATAACTGTAATTAACATGCTGAGGGCTCTAAGGGGAAAAAGTGGACAATTTATAAGAACAGATAACTACTATAAGCAGACAGAAGGAAATGCTTTGGAAAAAAAATCAAAAGGAACTGCTAAAAAACAATGTAACATTCTGAAATGAAAAAAAGAATCAGTAAGCCTGAATATATGTTACCAGAAACTACCCAAACTGACATGAAATACAAAGAGAAAAAAGAAGGAAAAAAAGAACTGTGGTATTGTATAATTATAAAAGATAAATAGGCACATAATGGGATACCAGAAACGGAAGGAAAAAAATATAAATAAAAAGGAAGAAGAAATAGTTGAAGCACTGATGGCTGAGTATTTTCCAAAGTTAATGACAAATACCAACCATAGATCCAGGAAGCTCAGGATATCAAGTAGCATATAGCAAAAATCTACACCTATTATTATACATACTATATTCAAACTGCAGAAAAACAAGGAGAAAATGTTGGAGGAATACAGAGGGAAAAAAATATACATTATGCATCAAGAAACAAAGAATTATGTCAAACTCCCCTTCAAAAACCATGTTAGCAATAGAAGAGTGGAGTGAAATATTTCAAGGGCTGAAAGAAAAAAATTACAAACCCAGAATTCTGTAGCAGTGAAATTATGCTTCAAAAGTGAAAGAGATTAAGAGAATTTTAAAAACCTGTTACAGATTAGAAAAAAATATTTTGCAAAACACTTATCTGATTAAGAACTTGTTTCTAAAATCTGCAGGGAACTCTTACAACTCAACAATAAGAAAACAAAGAGTCCAATTTAAAAATGATCAAAAGACTTGAACAGATACATCACCATAAAAGACAAATAAATGGCAAAGAAGCACAGGAAAAAATGTACATCATGTGTCATTAGGGAACTGAAAATTAAAACAGTGAAATACCATGCATACCTATTAGAAGAACTAAAATGCAAAAGACTAACAATAATAAATGCTGGCCAAGATGTGGAGCAACAAGAACTCTCACAGACAGTCAGTGGCAATAAAGCATGATACAGTCATTTTGGAAGATGGTTGGAAATTTCTTACTAAGCTAGTCTTACCATACAATCCAGCAATTATCCTCCTTAATATTTAACAAAATGAGTTGAAAACTTCACCCACACAAAAACCTGCACACAAATATTCACAGAAGTTTTATTCATAACTGTAAAAAATTGGAAATAATCAAAATATTCCTTGATAGGTGAATGAATAAACAAATTGAGGCACCTCCATACCATGTAATATTATTCAGTATAAAAAGAAACTAGCTTCAATCCTCTCAGACATTTGGGAGAAAGAGGAGTGGCATGAAGAGACGGAACACAGGGGATTTTCCAGGAAGTGAAACCATTCTGTATGATCTGTGATGGTGGGTACAGAACATTACACATTTGTGAAACCTATGTGATTGGACAACCTAAAGAATGAGCCCTAAAGTAAACTGTAGGTAATATTGGGTTGGCCAAGAAGTTCACTCTGGTTTCTCCATCAGATGGTATGGAAAAACCAAAACAAACTTTTTGGCCAACCCAGTAAGAAGGGATCAGTACTGGTTCATCAGTTGTAACAAATGTAGCGCACTGACATAGGATGATAAAAATATGGGTAACTGTGTGGGAGGAGGAGTACATGAACACTCTCTTTACTATCTGATCAATTCTTCTATAAATCATTTTTTTTTAATCTGTTAATTTTTACATAAATTTTTTAAAATAATTATTATGAAACAGTAAGAATGCTATTACTTCATTCTGTTAAAAAAATATGTATGTCTACCTACACAAAGAGAAAGCTTACCTCATTGTGTTAAAATTATGGGTCATTTTTTTTATTTTTCCTGTTTGTGCTTTCCTAAATTTTATATAATGAATGTAAATTACACATCATGCTTTTTTAAATTGTAAGGAAATTTTTTAGTTACTCAAAAAATTAAATACTTTGGCAAAGTTCACTCCACACAGATATATGGAGAACAGCACTGAAAAATTTAAACTTACCTTCAGGCAAAATGGTTTGGGTCATCCGTGATCCAGCAGTAGGGGCAATAGTGTTACAATGAATGTTGTTTTTCTTGCCTTCCACTGCAAGACAGTTTGAAAGGCCCAGAAGACCCAGTTTCGCAGCACAATAATTTGCTTGGCCAAAGTTGCCATATATTCCTGAAGCTGATGAAGTCATGATGATTCTAAAAAGAAAAATCAATCTCTCAACATCATCTTTTCTGTTTTAATAATGTTGCAAGTCTAAGCACTTTTTTTTCTTTTTCATTACTATTATACCTGTCAAAAGAAACTCTGTATACTGGCATTGGGTTCTTAAAGTCACGATTAATATACCTAAATTAATAACAAAAGTAATCTCTCAAAATTCTACTATAACATTTTATTGTTTTAAAAGAATCTCTGAAAAAGAAAAAAAAAGGGATCCCTGGTCAGGAACAAATGAATTCAAGTGTAAGAATACATATTCATTATCTACTGAAAACAACAATAATTATTTACAAACAAAAAATAAACTGCCAATTGACAAGTCAAAATCTTAGTAAGAAATATTAGATCATGAAATCTTAATTCTTTAGTCCTCATCACTTTGCTCCTTTCCCTGTCTGGATAATATTAAATGCCTCATATTAAAACAGTATCATCTGAAAATCTGACCTAATCTTACTTACACTACTTAGTAGAACAAGTAAAGTAAATCATATCATCTACTTTCAGAAACTGCTAATATCAGGATACACCAGAAGTCTCCAATAAGAAAATACATCACAAGCAATTTACTTCTAGTAGATGTATGTGAACTCTAAGTTAATAAGAATAGCCTTAAAAAAAATAATAGCCTTTACATTAGAGAGCATGGAGCCACTTACTAGGTCACATCTGAGTCACACAGATGCAACTGTAAGAGTCCTACCATTCCTGGTCAATAAAGACTAACTCATGTCTGAGCAGTGCCAGTTAGTAGAAAACAACTACTCATCTCTCCCCAGTTGGTCACTGGACACACAAAATGATATTTTGGTTAGAGAATAAATCACAGCTGAATCCTCCATGTTTGTACTGCTAAAATATCAGAAAATGGCAGGAAAATCATTAATAATGAAAAGTAGGAGGTAAAAAGAAATACAAAAGTTGTCCAGCTCAGCTGATCCGTGACTGACGCCAATTTAGTGGGGAAGCATGTGCCAAAACTATACTTAAAAAGCCTGTGCATATCTGGAGGTACATTTTTCAATATCAAAACAATTCTTTTCCTCTATACACAAGAACCCATACAACATCTCCAATCTCCCTTGACACCCACATACAACTCTACCTTCCAAAGTTCTGTTTCTTCATGTGATCCCATGCTGCCCGGGTCACCAAGAATGAGCCCCGCAAATGAACTCTCTGGATGATGTCTAAAATGAGAAATTTTTATCATGAATGTTGTCAAAAATTAGATAGACCTATTTCAGAATCAACATTAGCAATGATTTACTTATACAAAGATATTCTTTTTTAGACCTAGCATTCAAAATCAACTACTGTCACATTGTACTCTGGGTAATCATTTTTGCTTTAGTCTCAATTATATATCTAATCAATAATTCATATCTATTTTGCCTATAAATTATGATTAGATTATTGCAACTTTATCACAAATACAATGCCATCTAAATATGATGCCTGTACACACATCTAAATACAATGTCATCTTTAATATATGCCTATTTTATATAAAAATTAATTAATACAAATACCCAAGAAATCTACATATGTAAATTAGGACTCAACACAAACATCAATTAAAGCATAATCAAAAATCATCCACTTTATCATCAAGAAATGTTTATAAAATATTCATAATATCCCTTAATCCCTATTTTTACCAGGGTTTACTAAATGAGTTAAGAGTTGGGGGGAGGAGTGGAAGAGATGGAGGAAATAGGAGGAGGCAAAGAGGGAAAAAGAGAGAAAGAGATGCCTGCTTTTAGAAATGGCAATCTAATGAACAGAAAACTTGGAGGATGACTCAGTTAGACAACTCTAGATTTAATTTTATCCTGATGAAACCACTGCAACCCCATCAGAGCTCAAAGCAAAGCACCAAGGTAAGTCTCCTTTGCCAACAAAACTTATCTTTCTCAGCTTCTCTTTTACTCAGTTATTACAAGGGAAAGGAAAACTAAAAGCCCGTCTTTGCTTAATTCTACATCACAGAGATAGCTTGCTTCTTCCAAACGGACTTCTGGCAATCTTTCCCAGAAACACGCTCTATAAACAAAGACATAATTCACCTCAGTTACTACGTCTGCCACTGTCTCAGATTGTTTTAGTTCTGGTAGCTAATGAAAGTAAGGACAAAAAGAGAAAATATGGAAAAACATTTTCATAACAGTGACTGTTCACTATCTAAACTCAATTTTTCCAACATGACATTCCTAGTGAAAAATTTTCCTGCTTATTAGAAGTTTCAAAATTATATCTAGACTTTCCCACCCAGTTCTCAGATTTCCATCATTTTTAGTGCCTCACTCTTCCACAGCCTTCTCTTGCTGTTGAAATAACAATTATACAGCCAGACAAACACATAAAAAGCTGTTAAAAACAACAATACTATAAGAAAATGCTGACAATCTCTCAGAGACAAAAAAAAAAAAGATGAAAACCACAAAAACCTTTTAGATAACTTTTTCCAACAGATTTTAATTTTTTTAAATTTTTCAAATGTTTAAAAAAAGGTTACTCCCAAATGTTCATCATTTTCAGTCATAAAGCTGAAATAATCACTTACATTAGTAGAAGGAAGAATAAGAAGCAAGATTTTCCTTAAGTATGTAAGTACATCAAGTATTAAACAGCTAAATGGATAAGTATGTTCCATAGAGAATATTAAAACATCTTACCCCAGGCTTCATCACTTATTCTACTAAATGAACGGTCCCTCAGAATCCTAAAAATTGATATTATGTTTGTTGAGATGGGAAAGTAAACACTAAAAAAAAAAAACTTTGCAAATACATTACTTTATTGGAAATGAAAAAAGAAATACTCACCCAGCATTGTTGATAACAATATCTACAATATAAAAACATCCAAGTCACATATATAAAAGCAAGCATATTAATTTGCATTTGCTGAAAACTCACATTTCTTTCAAAAGTGTTTTTCTCCCCATGGGTAAGTAGATATAATAAGCAACAAGTGTTAGCAAAACAAAATTTTATACCTATAGCAAAAAAAATCTGATTCACAAAAGCATAAGAATCATATTACATTAGTGCTTTCCTTTCAAACCTACATATCTAAAATTTTTTTAGGTTTTTCCATCTCTACTTTCTGCCAAAATTCTATAAACTTATTAAAAGAATTAGCAGTCACATAACTTAAGTTCTTAGAACTCAGCAGTAATCATAAGCCATCCCTCAAGCAACTTCAAAATTCACAGGGGAAGTTAAAAGTTTAAAAAAATTTTCCTTGCCAATGAAGTCAAAAGCGAAACCATTAGAATTAGAAACTGACAGCCTATATGGAAACACAATTGCATCCTCACTATAAAAAGAAAGGGACTGCTTTTTAAGGTTCAACCACCATCTTGTGGCTATTTTATGACTTCAAACCTTTAGGGCTTCTATCCCTGTGTCAGACAATATGTGAACGTGTCTCGCACAAACTCAACCAAACATAGCTAGAAAAAATATACATGGTAGACCAAAAAAAAGGGAAGGTGAACACATTCAAACTATAAAAACCAACATTTTTCAGACTAGAAATATGTTGGGTGGTTCCTCCAGTAATTCAATAACCTTTTACAATGTATGGGATTAAATTAGGAAGATTAAACAATACACTGAAATTCTTAAAAATGAACTTTTATATAATTCATCTTAATTTGCAAGATACAGAATCACTCCAGGCAAGAGTACTGGAGTGGGTTGCCATTTCCTTCTCCAGGGGATCTTCCCAACCTAAGGATCGATCCCAGGTCTCCCATATTGCAGGCAGATGCTTTACCATCTGAGCCACCAAGGAAGCCCCTATAATTACTTAGTAACTATTAAATAAGCATTATAATAATTTAATCATACCTCTGATACATGGAGAAGGAAATGGCAACCCACTCCAGTACTCTTGCCTGGAAAATCCCATGGACGGAGGGGCCTGGTGGGCTGCAGTCCATGGGGTCGCTAAGAGTCGAACACGACTGAGCGACTTCACTTTCACTTTTCACTTTCATGCATTGGAGAAGAAAATGGCAACCTACTCCAGTGTTCTTGCCTGGAGAATCCCAGGGACGGGGGAGCCTGGTGGGCTGCCGTCTATGGAGTCGCACAGAGTCAGACACGACTGAAGTGACTTAGCAGCTGATATACATGCCTGGAAAATCCCATGGATGGAGAAGACTGGTAGGCTACAGTCCATGGGGTCACAAAGAGTTGGACACAACTGAGCAACTTCTTTTTTGTTCTTTCTTTCTTTCTGATATACATATATAATCATACCCCCAATATTGGGGGTATGATTAAATTATTATAATATCTTTAATAGTTATTAAATAATTATATTATCATGTAAATTACTGTGTATTATATATGTATTTTTATATATTGGGGATACGATTAAATTACTACAAAAAGAAACTTAGAGAATGCTTTTAAGTTTTTCTAAAGGCCCTTAAAATACAAAAAACAAACAACCAATTCAACACATACATGCATACAAACTGTCACCTCAAGCCCTTTGTGGAATAAGATTAGAGTATGTTAAAGAATTAAATTTTAAAACAAATCTAAAAATTTGATTACCAAGAAAGAGTTTTTAGCAAACAAAAGTAAAATAAAAAATAATTCATTAGAAAGGTAGAAGCTGCTCTGTGAGTACCATAAATGTAAAGAAACATCACCTATTCTTCCAAAAGCATCCAGTGCTGTCTTCACAATCTTCTCTCCTTCTTCCACTGAATCTGAAGGAAAGGGAAATTAGGACAAAACTTCAGTAATAATCTTCACAAATGACTTCTAAATTCTGTGGATCAGAGTACATAACAGACACAATTCATTCAATAGAATTCATTTCCAGGAAAAATACATTTATATTGTAGGCACATAACAAACTACAATATAGATGATCTATGTTACAAAAGAAATTTAGTCCCTAAGACAATTCTTTAACATACCAAAAAAAAAAAAAGGAGCTGGGTAAATAACAAGCATTTGACAAATAATATCAAAGACAGCACTGTCTAATAGAACTTTGTCTTATGAAAATGCTGCTGCTGCTGCTGCTAAGTCGCTTCAGTTGTGTCCGACTCTGTGCGACCCCATAGACGGCAGCCCACCAGGCTGCCCTTGTCCCAGGCAAGAACACTGGAGTGGGCTGCCATTTCCTTCTCCAATGCGTGAAAGTGAAAAGTGAAAGTGAAGTCGCTCAGTTGTGTCTGACTCTTCGAGATCCCATGGACTGCAGCCTACCAGGCTCCTCCATTCATGGAATTTTTCAGGCAAGAGTACTAGAGTGGGGTGCCATTGCCTTGAAAATGTCCCTGTTTTTACACTGTCTAATACAGTAGCCATGAACCACATGTGGCTACTGGCTAGGATGACAAATTGATTATTATTTCATTTCTATTGAATTTTAAGTTGTCACATAGGACTTCTCCATAAGGGTGCAAATGAGAATTTGAGAGGGAGGGAAAGAGGAGTGTATTTAATTTGAAAAAGCATGATCAAGTCTATATGACTACATTTGGAAAACAAACCTATTGTTTTTATAATGTTGTTGTTGCTTAGTTGCTAAGTTGCGTCCAACTCTTGAGACCCCCGTGGAGCCCACCAGGCTCCTCTGCCCATGGGATTTCCCAGGCAAGAATACTGATTGGGCTGCCATTTCCTCCTCCAGGGGATCTTCCCGATGCAGGTATCAAACCCACGTCTCATGCACTGCAGGTGGATTCTTTACCACTGAGCCACCAAGGAAGCCCGTTTTTATAATATAATACTAACCACAAAAAGCAAAGCTCAATGAAATATTATGGCCTTGTTATTTTCTGCTAATCAGCCCAGGAGAAGGGCTGATATCACCAGAGCTGTGTCTCAAATGGTCAGCTGTCAACTCAACATCACCAGTGTTTCTTTCTACTTTCTCTGCAGTCACAGGAGGAGCCAGGGCCCTTCTCTGAGGCCCATACAGTCCTGAGTTAGATCTTCCAAAAAGAGATACTCACTTAAAAGGTAGAAAAGTAGGAGACTGCAGGGGCAGGCAGTTTCAGGAGGAGGCTGCAGGGTGACCCTGGCAGCACATGCAGGCAGGCTCTTGAGAACCGCCTGCCACAGGCTGAGATGGTCTCCTCCAGTCTCACTGATATGCACCAGCCCAGACCTTCCAGTGGGAAGTCTCTAACTCTCTGTATAAAACCCTTCACTCTGGGAAATCCAAGAGGGGCTTCTGTATTCCTGACTGAATCCTGACTAATATACTTTGTATATCAAAACTGAGGGGTGGAGAGAAGAGTCTGAAATTTTTATCTTTAAAAATTAGGTTCTAAAACCCCAGAATTTTTTTCTAAAGGTGAAAACACTTTTCTAGACTCTCAAAGCAGAAATAAGATACTAAAATATCTGTCTCAGTATTCCCTTGAGCACGAAAAACAAATCATATCCTATCTTCTTCCCTCTAAAATTTCAAAATAAAGACACAGGCAATTTAATTTTCTCCCTGGCCCACAAAAACAATCTAATTTACAGAAAAGTCACTAAACACTAGCTTTTTAAAAGTACATCTATTCAAGAAGATTCCGTACAAATACTATTAGAATCAGGCGGTCCTAAGATGGCAGAGGAATAGGACAGGGAGACCACTTTCTCCCCCACAAATTCATTGAAAGATCATTTGAACGCTGAGCAAATTCCACAAAACAACTTCTGAACGCTGGCAGAGGACACCAGGCACCCAGAAAGGCAGCCATTGTCTTCAAAAGGAGGTGGGACAAAATATGAAAGATGAAAAGAGAGACAAAAGAGTTAGGGATGGAGACCCATCCCAGGGAGGGAGTCGTGAAAGACGAGAAGTTTACAAATACCAGGAAACCCTCTCTTCCGGGGGCCACTCACTGGTGGGTCTATGGGGAGTTCTGGAATCTCAGAGGGCAACATAACCAGGAGGGAAAATAAATAAACAAATAAATAAAACCCACAGATTACATGTCTAACCACAACTCCCAGTGGAGAAGTAGCCCAGACGCTCGCATTGGCCACCAGCAAGCGGGGGCTGAACAGGGAGGCACAGGCTGCATTGCTTAGGGCAAGGACCAGGCCAGAATGCCCTGAGGACAGTCTGAGGAGGCTAACGTGAAACAGCAACCCAAACTGTGGGATAGCCAGAGAGGGAGGAAAAAAAAAAGAGAGAGAGAGAATTTTTCCGAAAAGCTCTAACCTAAGGCACTACCAGCCCACTCACCGAACAAAGGACTGAGCGAATACCAGAGGAGAGATAGCCCGCTGCAGAACAGCCCATTGCCCGCTGGAGGCAGAGAGGCAGGCGGGTGACAGCCAGAGCCAGAAAAGGGCATCCTCTACCAAACTGCGACCAGGCTCCCAGTTGTTAACCAAGTCTTCCTGGGATCCTGGACGGTTGACATCCGCTGGGAGGGTCGCAGCCAGAGATCAGCTCCCCAGAGGAGACACACAGCACACCTGAGATGGTGCTCCCGCTGCGCTCCCAGGAAACCAAGCGGCTGGGACGGGGAGGTGATAAGACGCACCACACACCTGGGGAGAGTGCACTCGCCACGCACCTGGTCACCTGAGCTACTCGGACCTGGGAAGGGCACAAAACGCAGGCCCAACCAAGTGTGCCTCTGTGGAGTACCCTAGAACCTGAACTTGAGCGGCTTAGACCTGGGAAGTGCACACAACCCAGGGCCTGCTTTAGACAGTTCCCCTGCAGAGCAACCTGGAGCCTGAGCAGTGTAGACCAGGAAAGCACACACGCCCGTGAGCGGGGGCAAACCCAGTGTGGCCTAGACACTCCCCACACACGCCAGTGATATTTGTTTGCAGTGTTCCTCCCTCCCCACAGCACGACTGAAAAAGTGAGCCTAAATAGGTCAGGGCGGAAACTAGACACTGAAGAGACTTGCAAACAGGAGAAGCCAAAATAAACAGAGGGAACCGCTTTGGAAGTGACAGGTGCAGCAGATTAAAACCATGTCATTAGCACTGACTACATTGGAAGGGGCCTATAGACCTTGAGAAGTATAAGCTTGAACAAGGAACTATCTGAAACTGAACTGACCCCGCTCTGCCCACAACAGCTCGAGAAATTCCTAGATCTATTTTACTATTATCATTTTTTAAGTTTTTAAATTTTTTAAGTCCTTTATTACTCATTTAATTTTCATTTTTATAACCTATTACCTTTCAAAAAAAGACCCTTTTTTAAAGCAAATTTCATATATACTTTTTATCATTTTTGTGATTTTGTTTTGTTTTTTTAATATTGTATTTTTGAGAGTCTAACCTCTACTCTAGATTTTTAATCTTTGCTTCTTGTTATTTGTTATCAATTTTGTACCTTTAAGAATCCAATCTTCAGTACCCATTTTTACTTGCTGCTGCTGCTGCTAAGTCGCTTCAGTCATGTCCGACTCTGTGTGACCCCATAGATGGCAGCCTACCAGGCTCCTCTGCCCATGGGGTTTTCCAGGCAAGAGTACTGAAGTGGGTTGCCATTGCCTTCTCCGCATTTTTACTTAGGAGTGTGATTACTGGCTTGATTGTCCTCTCCCCCTTTGACTCGCCTTTTTCTCCCCCAGGTCATCTCTGTCTCCTCCCTCCCCCTTCTCTTCTCTACCCAACTCTGTGAATCTCTTTGGGTATTCTGGGCTGTGGAGAACACTTAGGGAACTGATTACTGGCTAGATCTGTCTCTTTCCTTTTGACTCCCCCTCCTCTCCTCCTGGTCACCTCTATCTTCTTCCTCCCTCTTCTCTTCTCTATGGAACTCCATGAACCTTTCTGGGTGTTCCAAGCTGTGGAGAGCACACAGGGATTTGATTACTGCCTAGACTGTTCTCTCCTTTTTTGACCCCCTCTTCTCCTCCTGGTCACCTCTATCTCCCTCCTCCCTCTTCTCTTCTCCATGTAACTCTGAGAACCTCTTTGGGTGTCCCTCACTGTGGAGAATCTTTTCTCCATTAACCTAGATGTTTTATCATTGAAACTGTATGGATGGATAAGTCTTGAGACTACTGTAAGAATAAGACTGAAAACCAGAGGCAGGAGGCTTAAGTCCAAAACCTGAGAACACCAGACAACTCCTGACTCCAGGGAACATTAATCAATAGGAGCTCATCCAAAAGCCTCCACACCTGCACTGAAACCAAGCCCCATTCAAGAGCCAACAAGTTCCAGAGCAAGACACAACGCTAATTCTCCAGCACCACAGGAACATATCCCTGAGCTTTAATATACAGGCTGCCCAAAGTCACACCAAACCCAGAGACACCTCAAAACTCACTACTGGACACTTCGTTGCACTCCAGAGAGAAGAGATCCAGCTCCACCCACCAGAACACCAACACAAGCTTCCCTAACCAGGAAACCTAGACAACCTACTCATCCAACCCCACCCACAGGGAGGAACCTCCACAATAAAGAGGAACCACAAACTTCCAGCATACAGAAAGGCCACCCCAAACACAGTCTAAACAAGATGAAAAGGCACAGAAATAGTCAGCAGGTAAAGAACATGATAAATGTACACCAAACCAAACAAAAGAGGAAGAGACAGGGAGTCTACCTGAAAAAGAATTCAGAATAATGATAGTAAAAATGATCTAAAATCTTGAAAACAAAATGGAGTTACAGATAAACAGTCTGGAGACAAGGATCGAGAAGATGCAAAAAATGTTTAACGAGGACCTAGGAGAAATAAAAAAGAGTCAATCAATAATGTATAATGCAACAACAGATCAAAAACACTCTGGAGGGAACCAACAGTAGAATAACAGAGGCAGAGGATAGGATAAGTGAGGTGGAAGATAGAATGGTAGAAATAAATGAAGCAGAGAGGAAAAAAGAAAAAAACATTAAAAGAAACAAGGATAACCTCAGAGACCTCTAGGACAATGTCAAATGCCCCAACACTGGAATCACAGGAGTCCCAGAAGAAGACAAAAAGAAAGGCCATGAGAAAATACTTGAGGAGATAATAGTTGAAAACTTCCTGAAAATGGGGAATGAAATAGCCACCCAAGTCCAAGAAACTTGGAGAGTCTCAAACAGGATAAACCCAAGGCAAAAAAACCCAAGACAATTTGTTAATCAAATTAACAAAGATCAAACACAAAGAACAAATGTTAAAAGCAGCAAGGGAAAAACAACAAATAACACACAAGGGGATTCCCATAAGAATAACAGCTGATCTTTCCATAGAAACTCTTCAGGCAAGAAGGGAATGGCAGGACATACTTAAAGTGATGAAAGAGAAAAACCTACAACCCAGATTACTGTACCCAGCAAGGATCTCATTCAAATATGAAGGAGAAATCAAAAGCTTTACAGACAAGCAAAAGCTCAGAAAATTCAGCAACACCAAACCAGCTCTCCAACAAATGCTAAAGGATCTTCTCTAGATAGGAAACACAAAAAAAGTGTATAAACTCAAACCCAAAACAACAAAGTAAATGGCAACAGGATCATACTTATCAATAATTACCTTAAATGTAAATGGGTTGAATGCCCCAACCAAAAGACAAACACTGGCTGAATGGATACAAAAATAAGACTCCTATATATGCCATCTACAAGAGATCCACCTCAAAACAAGGGACACATACAGACTGAAAGGGAAGGGCTGAAAAAAGATATTTCACGCAAATGGAGACCAAAAGAAAGCAGGAGTAGCAATACTCGTATCAGATAAAATAGACTTTGAAATAAAGGCTGTGAAAAGAGGCAAAGAAGGACACTACATAATGATCAAAGGATCAATCCAAGAAGAAGATGTAACAATTATAAATATATATGCACCCAACATAGGAGCACCACAATATGTAAGGCAAATGCTAACAAGGATGAAAGGGGAAATTAACAGTAATACAATAATAGTGGGAGACTTTAATACCCCACTCACACCTATGGGTAGATCAACTAAACAGAAAATTAGCAAGGAAACACAAACTTTAAATGATACAATGGGCCAGTTAGACCTAATTGATATCTATAAGACATTTCACCCCAAAACAATGAATTTCACCTTTAAGTGCACACGGAAGCATCTCCAGGATAGATCACATCCTGGGCCATAAACTGAGCATTCGTAAATTCAAAAAAACTGAAATCATTCCAAGCATCTTTTCTGATCACAATGCATTAAGATTAGCTGTCAACTACAGGAAAAAAAACTATTAAAAATACCAACATATGGAGGCTAAACAACACAATTCTGAATAACCAACAAATCACAGAAGAAATCAAAATATGCATAGAAATGAATGAAAATGAAAACACAACAACCCAAAACCTATGGGACTCAGTAAAAGCAGTGCTAAGGGGAAGGTTCATAACAATACAAGCTTATCTCAAGAAACAAGAGAAAAATAAAATAAATAACCTAACTCTACACCTAAAGCAACTAGAAAAGGAAAAAAATGAAGAACGCCAGGGCCAGTAGAAGGAAAGAAATCATAAAACTTAGGGAAGAAATAAATGAAAAAGAAATGAAACCATAGCAAAAATCAACAAAGCTAACAGTTGGTTCTTAGAGAAGATAAATAAAATAGACAAACCATTAGCCAGACTCATCAAGAAAAAAAGGAAGAAGAATTAAATCAACAAAATTAGAAATGAAAATGGAGAAATCACAACAGACAACACAGAAATACAAAGGATCATAAGAGACTACTATCAGCAACTATATGCCAATAAAATGGACAACTTGGAAGAAATGGACAAATTCTTATAAAACTGTAACTTTCTAAAACTGAACCAGGAAGAAATAGAAAATCTTAACAGATCCATCACAAGCATGGAAATCAAAACTGTAATCAGAAATCTTCCAGCAAACAAAAGCCCAGGACCAGACAGCTTCACAGCTGCATTCTACCAAAAATTTAAAGAAGAGCTAATACCTATCCTACTCAAAGTCTTCCAGAAAACTGCAGAGGAAGGTAAACTTCCAAACTCATTCTATGAAGCCGCCATCACCCTAATACCAAAACCAGACAAAGATGCCACAAACAAAGAAAACTACAGGCCAATATCACTGATGAATATTGATGTAAAAATCCTTAACAAAATTCTAGCAAACAGAATCCAACAACATATTAAAAAGATCATACATCATGACCAAGTGGGCTTTATCCCAGGGATGCAAGGATTCTCTAATATCTGCAAATCAATCAATGTGATACACCACATTAAAAAACTGAAAGATAAAAACCATATGATTATCTCAATAGATGCAGAGAAAGCTTTTCCAAAATTCAACATCCATTTATGATAAAGCAGGATTAGAAGGAACATATCTCAACACAATAAGAGCCATATATGATAAACCCACAGCAAACATTATCCTCAATGGTGAAAAATTGAAAGCATTTCCCCTAAAGTCAGGAACAAGACAAGGGTGCCCACTCTCACCACTACTATTCAACATAGTTTTGGAAGTTTTAGCCACAGGAATCCAAGAAGAAAAAGAAATAAAAGGAATCCAGATTGCAAAAGAAGTAAAACTATCACTGTTTGCAGATGACACAATCCTCTACATAGAAAACCTTAAAGACTCCACCAGAAAATTACTAGAGCTAATCAATGAATATAATAAAGTTGCAGGATATAAAATCAGCACACAAAATCCCTTGCATTCCAATACACTAACAATGAGAAAACAGAAAGAGAAATTAAGGAAACAATTCCATTCACCATTGCAACAAAAAGAATAAAATACTTAGGAATAAATCTACCTAAAGAAACAAAAGACCTATATATAGAAAACTATAAAACACTGATGAAAGAAATCAAAGAGAACACAAATAGATGGAGAAATACACCATGTTCATGGATCTGAAGAATCAATATAGTGAAAATGAGTATACTACCCAAAGCAATCTACAGATTCAATGCAATCCCTATCAAACTACCAATGGTATTTTTCAGAGAACTAGAACAAATAATTTCACAATTTGTATGGAAATACAAAAAGCCTCGAATAGCCAAAGCAATCTTGAGAGAGAAGAATGGAACTGGTGGAATCAACCTGCCTAACTTCAGACTATACTACAAAGCTAGAGTCATCAAGACAGTATGGTACTGGCACAAAGACAGAAATATAAATCAATGGAACAAAATAGAAAGCCCAGAGATAAATCCACGCACCTATGGACACTTTATCTTTGTCAAAGGAGGCAAGAATATACAATGGAGAAAAGACAATCTCTTTAACAAGTGGTGCTGGGAAAACTAGTCAACCACTTGTAAAAGAATGAAAGTAGATCACTTTCTGACACCATACACAAAAATAAACTCAAAATGGATTAGAGATTTAAATGTAAGACCAGAAACTATAAAACTCCTAGAGGAGAACATAGGCAAAACACTCTCTGACATAAATCACAGCAGGGTCCTCTATGACCCACCTCCCAGAATACTGGAAATAAAAGCAAAAATAAACAAATGGGACCTAATTAAACTTAAAAGCTTTTGCACAATGCAAGAAACTAAAAGCAAGGTGAAAAGACAGGCTTCAGAACAGGAGAAAATAATAGCAAACGAACCAACAGACAAAGAATTAATCTAAAAAATATACAAGCAGCTCATGCAGCTCAATACCAGAAAAACAAACAACCCAATCAAAAAATGGGCCAAAGAACTAAACAGACATTTCTCCAAAGAAGACATACGGATGGCTAACAAACACATGAAAAAATGCTCAACATCACTCATTATCAGAGAAAGGCAAATCAAAACCACAATGAGGTACCATCTCACACCAGTCAAAATGGCTACTATCAAAAAGTCTACAAACACTAAATGCTGGAGAGGGTGTGGAGAAAAGGGAACCCTCTTACACTGTTGGTGGGAATGCAAACTAGTACAGCCACTATGGAGAACAGTGTGGAGATTCTTTACAAAACTGGAAATAGAACTGCCATATGACCCAGCAATCCCACTGCTGGGCATACACACCCAGGAAACCAGAATTGAAAGAGACACGTGTACCCCAATGTTCATCGCAGCACTGTTTACAATAGCCAGGACATGGAAGCAACCTAGATGTCCATCAGCAGATGAATGGATAAGAAAGCTGTGGTACATACACACAAGGGAGTATTACTCAACTATTAAAAAGAATGCATTTGAATCAGTTCTAGTGAGGTGGATGGAACTGGAGCCTATTATACAGAGTGAAGTAAGTCAGAAAGAAAAACACCAATACAGTATACTAACGCATATATATGGAATTTAGAAAGATGGTAACAATGACCCTATATGCAAGACAGCAAAAGAGACCCAGATGTATAATAAAGTCTTTTGGACTCTGCGGGAAAAGGCGAGGGTGGGAGGATTTGGGAGAATATCATTGAAACATGTATATTATCATATGTGAAACAGATCGCCAATTCAGGTTTGATGCATGAGACGGTACTCAGGGCTGGTGCACTGGGATGACCCTGAGGGATGGGATGGGGAGTGAGGTGGGAGGGGGGTTCAGGATGGGTAACACATGTACACCGATGGTTGATTCATGTCAATGTATGGCAAAAACCACTACAATATTTTAAAGTAATTAGCCTGCAATTAAAATAAATTAATTAATTTAAAACAAAACAAATACTATTAGAATCAATGTATCAAACATAAAAGCTGTATTTGCTGTTTTTCATGATTTTTTCTTTATTCTCAATGCCTACTTTTGACTCTTAAGTTTTTATAAAGATAAGAAAGTTACATATAGCAATGATTTCCTATTCCTAAAGCAGAATGGAATATGAAAGCTGGGTACAGAATTGGGGCATTTCACTTCTTACACTATATTAAGAAATATAAAAGAAATTTTTTTAAGAATTTAATGTAATTCTGTAGAAATATAAGAGATGTTTTAGCTTTTAAGAACAAGAGTAAGGACCTCCCTGGGGGTCCAGTGGCTAAGACTCTGAGCTCCCAATGCAGAATACCCAGGTTCAATCCCTAGTCAGGAAACGAGATCCCACAAGCTGCAACTAAGACCCATGCAGTCACAAGAGCATATTCATATCCACATTTACAGTAATGTACTGGTTATATCACATGCTCACTACTAAAAACACTAAATAAACAACTGAATAAAATTTAGACTTATGAAATAATCTACATCAAAAATGTTTCACATATAAAATCTGTTGCTAAACATCTTTGGCAGAACTTAGATAAAATCCAATTTCATAATTACACTGGAATGCTGAGATATTTGCTCAGTGATTTATTAACATGAGAAATATCATCAGTTGAGGAAAAATAAAAGAAACAGTATAATTCTCTCTAATACCGTACCATAGTTAGCCACTGCTTTTCCACCTTTCCTTCTTATTTCTTCAACAACCTTATCAGCAGCTAAGGAGTCTTTGCCAACTCCTGCGAAGTCCCCTCCTAGGTCATTCACTGCAATGCAAAAATAAACAAATAAGAATTCAGTTCTAGACATTAAATAATACAAGGTAGAATGAAATTATATTATTAGCATATGTTTTCAGTCATCTTCCTAATTCCCTCCTACTGCATTTCCATCCTACTAAAGACACCATGATATATGTACTTTCAAAACATGTCTCTTTGTTTTTAAATATAGATATGAGGCAGTGAAAATATTTAAACAAAGGTTCATGCCATGAAATTTTTAACTGTTCAATGCTTCTCTTTTGGAAAGAAAAAGACTGATTTAACCCATTTTTAGGGAAAAAAAAAGGAAAAGAAAAAAAAGATCACTTTTAAGAGTAAACACAGTATGGACATCCTTTAAAAAAAAAACTAAAAACAGAACTGCCATATGATCCAGCAATCCCACTTCCGGGTATTTATTCAAAAGAATTGAAATCAGGAACTGAAGAGATAACAGAACTCCAGTGTTCAACGCAGCACTATTCACGATAGCGAAGATGTGCAAACAATCTAAATATCAATTGACAGACAAAATGGATAAAGAAGAAGTGGCACATACATACAATGTACTATTATTTAGCCTCTAAAAAAAAAGAAGGAAATTTTTCAATATGTAACAACATGGATAAACCCTGAAGATAACAAGGTAACCCAGTCACAGAAGGCCAAATATTGCATGATTGTATCTAAAATGGTCAAACTCATAGAATCAGAGAGTAGAATAGTGGTTGCAGAGATTAGCAGGAGGAGAAAATGGGGAGTTGCTAATCAGTGGGCATAAAATTTCAATAATGCAAAATGATAATGTTCTAAAGATCTTATCTGCTGTACAACATAATGCCTGTAGTTAATAATACTCTATCGTACACTTAAAAATTTCTTAAAAGGGTAGATCTCATATTAAGAGTTCTTATCACAACTGAAAAAAAAGAAAAGAAAGGTTAAATACATAATATGACATATATTCTCCATGTCAAGAAAGCCATTTACAGCAATAGTGATAAAGAACAAGCATATTAAATTCACACTGGTGAATTTTTATAAAACATAACGTGTCATGGTCTACCAGAAAAGAAATAAAACTATTGATTGAAAAAGGTCAAAAACTACACACACAACTAACATGTGTTCAGTCACTAATTTATACTAATTTATATATGTAATTTATATGTTTCCCTAGTGGCTCAGATGGTAAAGAATCTGCCTACAATGCAGGAGAATAGTTTTGATCCCTGGGTTAGAAAGATCCCCTGGAGAAGGGAATGGCTACACACTCCAGTACTCTTGCCTGGAAAATTTCTTGGACAGAGGAGCCTAGCCAGCTACAGTCCATGGAGTCACGAAGAGTTGGACACAATTGAGTGACTTTCATTACATTTTTACATCTTCCTGTATATATAGACACAAACATTAACTGAACATTTACTATTTGCAAGGAAATCTACAGATGTATAAGAATGGTACCCATCCTCAAAGAGTTTATAATGTACTGAAAGTTAAGTATGTGCTAACTATATTAACACATTAACTGTATCATAAGTATATAAAGGCAACATAACTAAATAATATAACAAAAGTAATTTACACAATCATTCAAGGTTGAATTTACAAAATAACATGCAAAAACAAATGAAAGATAAATAATGTGTCAGTCACTCAGTCATGTCCAATGCTTTGCGGCTCCATGGACTGTAGCCCACCAGGCTCCTCTGTCCATGGAATTCTCCAGCCAAGAATGCTGGAGTGGGTTGCCAATCCCTTCTCCAGGGCATCTTCCTGATGGGTTGCCATTCCCTTCTCCAGGGCCTCTTCCTGACCCAGGGATAGAACCCGGGACTCCTGCACCACAGGCAGATTCCCTACCATCTGAGCCACAACAGGTTGATGCCAAACATCTTAAGACAAATACTGGGGACAAAGAATTAACTTGCATTGCAAAGTGATCATTTTTGTAGGGTTATTGCATAAACCATAAGGAATATAATAATTTTAAAATTACTAATTAATAATGGCATAAAGATATAGGCTAAAATTTAAACTCTCTTAATATGATCAAATTGATGATTATCATACCTGGAAAAAAGTGCACAAGATCTTTTTTTTCTTTTGAAGTATAACTCTCTTAGGGGAGAATTGGGGTGAGGGTTGCAACTGGGGTAGTGCAGTAAAAGGAGACAAAGGGATGACTCAGAGAAAAACTATTCAAATGTGGTTTTGTGCTTAAAGGAAATTAGTTTTTCAAAATGTGGACTGAGGTATATTTTTTCTAACCATATAGTCTTATCAGTCTTACTGCAAATAAAAAAAGCTACAAAGACAAAAAATAACGGGGAAAGGCTTACATTATCCCTCAGAGAATTTTTTTTAAATGTTAAGATTCTCAAGACTAAATTCCTATTAACTATTATTTGAGTACAGTTACTTAACAGGAAATAAACAATAAAAAAAATCAAGATTTTGAAATATATAACTAAAAGTCTTCTAAGATCCTTTTTACCCAAGCAAGGAAAAGTTCAAAAGCAAATTGACAAAGACAATATTGAAGTAAAGAAAGAAATGTTCAATTGTGAAATGAAACACTATCGCCAAGTGCAAACTATTCCAAGTGTAATCAAAGGTAAACATTGAAGCCTGAATAAATAATTACTGAGATCAATGATCAATGCAGTGAAACAGTATCAAAATAGATTTATTCAAGACAAGTATGCACTTCAAAGAGGACAAATTTAACACTGGCCCTACTCAGTTACCCTACCAAAGCTAATTCACAGGGATTACAGCCTTAACTAGAAAAGCACTGATTACACACTGAAGGGCTTAGCCAGCAGCAACATTAAAAGATTGTTTGTAAACAAAGAGAACTGTACTTATACTATGTGACCCTGTCATCACTTATATATATATGACTAATATTCCAGTGAAAAAGTTGGCTTAAAGTTCAACAATCAGAAAACTAAGATCATGGCATCTGGTCCCATCACTTCATGGGAAATGGGTGGGGAAACAGTGGAAACAGTGTCAGACTTTATTTTGGGGGGCTCCAAAATCACTGCAGATGGTGACTGCAGCCATGAAATTAAAAGACGCTTACTCCTTGGAAGAAAAGTTATGAGCAACCTAGATAGCATATTCAAAAGCAGAGACATTACTTTGCCAACAAAGGTCCATCTAGTCAAGGCTATGGTTTTTCCAGTGGTCAGGTATGGATGTGAGAGTTGGACTGTGAAGAAAGCTGAGCGCCAAAGAATTGATGCTTTTGAACTGTGGTGTTGAAGAAGACTCTTGAGAGTCCCTTGGACTGCAAGGAGATCCAACCAGTCTATTCTAAAGGAGATCAGTCTTGGGTGTTCATTGGAAGGAATGATGCTAAAGCTGAAACTCCAATACTTTGGCCACCTCATGCGAAGAGCTGACTCATTGGAAAAGGCTCTGATGCTGGAAGGGATTGGGGGCAGGAGGAGAAGGGGACGACAGAGGATGAGATGGCTAGATGGCATCACTGACTCGATGGACATGAGTTTGAGTAAACTCCTGGAGTTGGTGATAGACAGGGAGTACTGGCGTGCTGCCATTCATGGGGTCGCAAAGAGTCGGATATGACTGAGTGACTGAACTGAACTGAATATTCCAGTTATAACTATATTTTAAAATATCCCCACCACTTACTGTTAAAGACACATCTGGAGGAGAAGGGGACGACAGAGGATGAGATGGTGGATGACATCACTGACTCAGTAGACACGAGTTTGAGTAAACTCCGAGAGTTGGTGATTGCAGCCTGGCGTGCTGCCATTCATGGGGTCGCAAAGAGTTGGACACGACTGAGCGACTGAACTGAACTGACTAAATATTCCAATTGTAACAAAAATTTAAAATATCCCTGCCACCTACTGTTAAAGACACAACTTTGTACATTGCTGCATTCGAGCTCCATACAGTTTTCTAGGAGTTTGGCAGGAACAGTTGTTCCTATTTTTACAGAAGAAGAAAGAGTTTAGGAAAAGTTAGGTAAATTGTTCCAGGCTCCAAGGCTGTATGAAATAGCAAAATTCATACAAGAACCTGGACCCACCACAATACCGTTCTGTTCCTCTAATGCTAATTATTTCCTAATTATTTCCACTTTAAAAAAAAAGTCATGTTTGCTTGGAGAGAATACAGAAGAAACAATAAATCAGCCACCTCACTCAAACAGCTTCAAAATACACAGTATTTTTACTACCTATTGGTAAGATTATGATAGTTAGAGTCTTTTCAGCTAAAACCATCAAAATATCCCCAAGTGATATATTTGTAAATCCTCCATATAAAATCCAGCCTATAGCTCTGAAGAGTTTTTTGTTTTTTTGTTTTAAGATGTAAAATCTTTTGCCTATTTCCATCATTTTAAATAAATCAATGACTTGGATAGTCTATTAAAGACTATGTAAGTTTTTTTTAATTAAAAATCCACTCTGAGTTTTTATTAAACACCTACTTACTATACTCTAACCACTAGAGTAGGGACATAAGGATCCAGAGAATTATAAACACACAAAATGGATACCTAAACACAAAGTACTGAGTTATCAGCTAACAAAAGCCTGAAAACAGAACCAGGTTTGTGAGAATGGCTGTTTCCCCATATCCTCCCAACACTAGACATTATCGTTCTTTTCAGTATAACAATTAAATGATTATAAATTGTGGCCCACTATTTTAGCACCAGTAAAGTCTCATTATTTTCATAGGCTTGTCATTTATATTTCTGTTTACTGTTTTGCCTGCTTGAATAACATTTCCTTTGAGGTGCCTTTTTTTCCGTGCAGATGTGTACACGTTGCATGCATGCATGCTCGTCACTTCAGTCATGTCCGACTCTATGGAACCCAATGGACTGTAGCCCACTAGGCTCCTCTGTCCATGGGAGTCTCCAGGCAAGAATACTGGAGTGGGTTGTCATGCCCTCCTGCAGGGGATCTTCCCAACCCAGGCATCAAACCCTGGTCTCCTGTGTCTTCTGCATAGCAGGTAAATTCTGAGCCACCAGGGAAGCCCCATGTACATGTCACTTATTTATAAAAGATTTTAATTTTTTATCATATATGTTGCAAATTATAAATTCTTTTATTGAAATGTTGAAAGAGAAACAGCAGAGCATTAATATTATTCAATAGCATTACGTACATTGTTTTTTAACATATTGTTACATAAACCAGATTGAGAAATCTGGATTTGTCTTTAGCAATCCTATCTGTGTACAGGGCTTGGCTCTCAGAAGTTGGTTTTCTCGTTCTCTCATGCTGTACTTCAGCCCTGACTACTGGCCTCAAAGACTAGAGCAAGAAACATATTTTGGGTCTCCTGATATCAGGACTGCTAAACCAGCTGAGGCAACATATATCACTTTTAGTGTGTTGGGGAAAAAAAATGCAAATCAAACTTATCATCATCTTCCTCAAACCGTCCCACTCTCTCAGCAGCACTTTGCTGGCTAAGTCATTTCCCAGGTATTCTCTCTTTTCTCCCATTTCTGAACAGTACACTCCACGAAGCTATCAAGGCTTGACATCCATTTCATTATGATTCTTCAAATAGTCACTCTGTTCACACTCTGTAGCCAGCACTGGGCTTGGTGCTTGGAGCTTGGAAGGTAGACAGTTTGTGTGCTGAGGAGTTTCCAGTTCTTCTGAGGAATCAATTATTGCCATGTCTTTCCTGTTCTATCATTTCATGCCCAGACTACTGTAAGTGACTCCCGGTGGCCTTTTCCCTCCAATCTTAATCATTCCAGGCTGCTAGCAGCCAGTTGCTGGGTAATGGCCCTACAACAGCCTTAAACTAAGTCATTCCCCCACTGAAAATCTGCAGTAGAATCCTATCATTCACTGCCTAACTTTCAAGATCCCTTAAAGTCTGACCTCAATTTACTGTTTCACTTTACTATAAGTAGTTCGTCCTCTCTGGGAAATTGCTTATATAGCAATTTCTAAGTTCCCACTGAATTATCAGGAGTAACAATGTTACAATGCTTTGTATCTGCACAGTGCTCCATAACTGTGCTTACACATATTCCTGTTCATATATTTATTCAATTCAAGGATTTGACACCAGCTAAGTCATATCTATGACCAGTGACATATCTATAAACTACTTTTATTTTCAAAGTAAAATGGTGCTTCCAAATCTACAAAATCGAAATAATTTTTATATGCATTGATTTTGCACATGACATGCTTTACAATGAGTAATCTGAGAAGTGTATAAAAAGATGACAAAGGCAACATTATACTACAAGTGTACTTATTTTTTGGAGAGGTTATTTATTTTAATGCTTTTAAGAAATTCAAACCCTGCAGATTCAAAAAGCCCCTTCTAACCTGTGTCCTATTCCAGACGTAACTGCTATTAACCATTTTTCAGATGTCCTTCCAGGCATTTCTGTTTTCTATGTTGAAGCCTTTCCTCCCATTCTGAAACGTTTCTGATAGCAAACAACAGCATTAAGAATCATTTCATTGATATAGTGGGCCCAATGGGGATTTCCTCCTGTATTCTGTTCATGTCTTGATTGCTACCAGAAAGTATTTAAAGTGCCTAAATATAAAAGGCACATGCAAGGACTACTAAAAAATGGAAAAATTAAGAAAATGTCACATCAGAGAAAGAGAAGCCTACTCAAAGCATGGGCTACTGGTGGTTACCTAGCTGAGGACAGTGTCAGCTTTACCCTTAAGCTTCCGGACAGTCAAAGAAAAAGTGCAAAACACAGAGTTGCCATTATATTTTCATCGTTTGGCAGAAAGATACCATCACCCTAGTTTATCAGGAGTCTTTTCCAGAATGGCCATCAGCTCAGTTCAGTTCAGTTCAGTTGCTCAGTCGTGTCCAACTCTTTGCGACCCCATGAATTGCAGCACGCCAGGACTCCCTGTCCATCACCAACTCCTGGAGTTCACTCAGACTCAAGTCCATCGAGTCAGTGATGCCATCCAGCCATCTCATCCTCTGTCGTCCCCTTCTTCTCCTGCCCCGAGTCCCTCCCAGCATCAGAGTCTTTTCCAATGAGTCAACTCTTCGCATGAGGTGGCCAAAGTATTGGAGTTTCAGCTTTAGCATCATTCCTTCCAAAGAAATCCCAGGGCTGATCTCCTTCAGAATGGACTGGTTGGATCTCCTTGCAGTCCAAGGGACCCTCAAGAGTCCTCTCCAACACCACAGTTCAAAAGCATCAATTCTTTGGCACTCAGCTTTCTTCACAGTCCAACTCTCACATCCATACACGACTACTGGAAAAATCACAGGTTTGACTAGACAGACCTTTGTTGGCAAAGTAATGTCTCTGCTTTGGAATATGCTATCTAGGTTGGTCGTAACTTTTCTTCCAAGGAGTAAGCGTCTTTTAATTTCATGGCTGCAGTCACCATCTGGAGCCCAAAAAAATAAAGTCTGACACTGTTTCCACTGTTTCCCCATCTATTTCCCATGGCCATTAGCATTAAGCATTAGTCGCTCAGTCGAGTCCGACTCTTTGCGACCCATGGACTGCAGACCACCAGGCTCCTCTGTCCATGAGATTTCCAGCCAAGGATACTGGAGTGGGTTGCCATTTCCTTCTCCAGGGGATTTTCCCAACCCAGGGATCGAACCCGGGTCTCCTGCACTGCAGGCAGATCCTTTACTGACTGAGCTACATCAGTTCAGTTCCCATGGCCATCCTGCTAAGTCACTTTAGTCATGTTCAACTCTGTGCGACCCCATAGACGGCAGCCCACCAGGGTCCCCCATCCCTGGGATTCTCCAGGCAAGAACACTGGAGTGGGTTGCCACTGCCTTCTCCAATGCATGAAAGTGAAAAGTGAAAGTGAAGTCGCTCAGTCATGTCTGACTTTCAGCGACCCCATGGCCATAAATGTATCTAAATATTTGAAGGCCTCCAAAATGTGGTAACAGTTTAGAAAGCAGTATCTTAAATGAGGTCCCCTTAATTTAAGGGACTGAATCTGTCTCAACCAGATGGCACCAAGGGTCTCTTTAAAGGAAGAAGAAACTGAAAGTGAGCGACTGAGTCCTCCTGGGACTCCATCTCCTGTCTATCTGCACTCACCACCTGGGTCATCTGATCTAGTCTCCTGGCTTTAAATACCACCTGGGAACTGAAAATAGATTCATATTGCTTCAGTGTCCCCCCAGCTATAGAGTCCTATGTCCCACTGCCTACTTACTAGCCTCATCTGAAAGTCTACAGGAATGTCCCCTCTCTGGGAATCTGGCCCTCCTCCAGTCTTTCTGTCTCACTCTATTCTCTCTCCTTTTCAACCCACATCAGCAAATAACCAAATCCTGCCATACCTACCTTCCAAATATATTCAGAATTTAACCTTAACTTCGGGCTTGGCCAGGTGATTTCCTTTGGCCAGTGAAATGTGAGTTAA
Organism: Oryx dammah; assembly: GCF_014754425.2. Lineage (NCBI taxonomy): Eukaryota > Metazoa > Chordata > Mammalia > Artiodactyla > Bovidae > Oryx > Oryx dammah. The sequence continues at coordinate 75,373,083 of NW_024070189.1, read as the reverse complement.
AGTGCCATGCCACTTCTAAACAGAAGATTTAAGCACCACCATGGGGAACAGCCATGATGAGAGTCACTCCTTCAGCTGGGATCCTGAAATCAGTAAGACACACAGAGCAGAGAGACAACTGACCAGAAGGTGAACCACCAGGTAAGTGTGAAACTATCCTTTATTATGATAAACCAATGAGATTTGTTTGTTAACTCAGCATAACCAAGCAAAAGCTCTCTCACGTGAGAAACAAGCTACTCCATGTCTTACGGTTTTACTTCCTACTGGCCTCTGAGCTAGTCATAAGATTAACTGACCAGTAATCTTACCACAAACAAGCTACTCTGTCATAAATTCTACATGTGCTTACTCCTGTTTCCTATTTTTTGCTTCCTCAGGTAAGGTACACAGAGGAATTTTGTGCTGAGCAGAACAAAATTAACTCAGGAGAAATGGCAGTGCACATAAAACAATCTGGAAGCAGGGCATCTATGTTTTAAAAAGTTAAAGCACAGGGTAGTGGTGGTTAGAAGAACGAAAACCATTGGTAGCCTAGAGAATCCACAGCCAGCTCACTTTCACATAAATTAAACTATATCTGGTTCTCCAGCCAAGTTTGGTAAATAATTTTCCAAAAACACGAACTTTCTACCTTTTTGGACTTTAACAAGCACCTGCTGCAATACCATCCCTGGGTCAATGACAAGAGACACACCATCCCTGTTTATCATTTCCTTAGAACTGAAAAAGTCCAACTTGAGTTCAACAAATTCAAAAGTAATAAATATAGGAATTCTGATCCACATACATACAATATTGCTGCAAAAGGTTTCACAAAACAAAGTTATAAACTAAGATTATAACTCAGCCACAAACAAAAAAGTAGAAATTTACTCAATCAATCTCAAAATCACACCAACCACTCCCCACCCCACCTCATCCCCAAAAACGGCTACAACAGTAAAAGAACCAATGAATAAAGTCCTTTCTTTATAAAAGGCAATATTCTAGGTCCTTTAGGAGATACAAAAGATAAAAAGAGACCCTAGCATTTATGGAACTGAGTGCAAAGATGTAAATAAAAAGTTATGAGTAAAAATGTTAATAAATTAATAGCAATATCTTTTTAAAGAAAGTAAAGAAAAAACAGGCCCTGACATGACACATTCTTGAGACAATCTGGAAAAAAAAAAAAAAAAAGGTCTGAACGATACACCCCCAACAAAATATCACAATATCAAAATGTTGACATTGTGTTCTTCTTGCCACAAGAAGCAGACTGGATTAACACACTGTGGTTATGACCTTAAACAACATCCAAGATCTCTGTGTACCTTCCATAAAGATAAGCTACACATACACACTGAGGGAGAAAAGTATATTCAATATCCCGCTTAGGTCTTCTTGGTTTAGAAAACCTGGCTGCTTGTTAAGTCTGTTACACATATCTTCATAAACAAATTGGGAGAAATCTCTCTCTCTGTATTCCCTAGTAAGATGTAGGAAAACTGTGATTGGGAGGCCAAAGCCCAGGAAAGATATTAATAAATATTGGGGCATACAACTGCCCTACATACCTACCTGGCAGCGAAGATCCATTTAGTTACTCCCCACAAAGACGTGGCTGTAGACAAACCCACTCCTATGTCCACACCAACTGCCAAGCACACCAGGCAAACCACTGCGATTACTAAAACCCCCCACATTTAGTATGTTCTCAAATACTCCATCCTCCAGCTGAATCCCCACAGTAAAACTCATGTAAATGCCCCTTCAATTAAAATTTTTTAAACTGTTATAAAAGCTCCCATTTGAAAAATTTTGATGAAAGAAATTAAAAAACAAACAAAAAACACCATATTTTGGATTTCCTGATTTCAAACTTCCAGTTATGAAAATGCACTTACTTCTTTCCTTACCAATATATTTACACTTATAGGGATTCATCTTCTACCAGTCTGCTGCAAGAAAAAATTACAGCCCACAATATACCAAATTCAAGAATTTTATAATGAACGCCTGCTTATCTTTCTCAATGCTACTGAGTTGCAAATTCTAGTTTACTTTAAAAAGTAAGTTACAAAAAAATAAATAAAAAGTAAGTTACAAAATCAGCCTCAATGGGGAAAAGATTTTGCTGGCAGAAGAAAAAAAATTGGTGATAAACTTTGACCTTGACAAATTATTTGATGTAAATACAAAGGTGTCTGTCTTATGAAGACTATATTTTAGTTCCTAGGTATTAATGAAAAGAAAAATTTATCAACTTACCAACAACTGATGCACCTCTTTCTGCAAAAGCCAGGGCATAGGCTCGGCCCAATCCTATTGAAGAAAAAGAAAAAAACATCATAAAGTTGAGCAAATGTTAGAATAATTTTTTTGGTCTACTCAATCCAATCCCTATAAAAGTAACTGATGTGCAATTAATTACAAGAGTAGGCTTCACTGGTACTATCAGCCTCTACTGTACCTATTTCTAATTTTAGGAGTGGGAAAACTTAAAACTATACTTTACACCCATTTTACCTACCATTTCCTACATTCTACCTAGCTTCTAGGATGCTAGATGTGATCTGTGTTCCACCATTAAATGCATGTGCATGAAAACGCATGTGAAATGAAATTTGGAAGGAGGAAATTAGGCAGAAGTCACTGTACTGTGACAATTGGCAAGTGCTGCTAGTTAGGAAGCCAATTTCTTGAAGCTTCCTAGGTATTAAGTGGATATACTGGCAGCTTCTAGATCAAGCTCCCTAATCTCTGGATGGCAATTTCCATTCTCTAGGTTCCTAGAGCCAGTGACTATTTGGGTGGTGGCATTTCCAAGGGCAGCCTCAGAGATAGTGGCTCCACTAACGGACCAGTCCAACTGGTCCATTACAAAAGCCAACTGCTTCTACTGAGTCCTTTTCTGTTTCAAAAATCTTACAGTTTCTACATTCTGCTCTGATCCTTGACTATAACCACCATATACACACACAAAATACTTAATTCAGATTCAAAGCTATAGGGTATAAATTTATACATCCAAAAATGGATACATACCTATGTAACCTTTATAGGCAGAGAATATCTGTGGAAGACTATAAGAAACTGCGAATTAGTGGTTCACCTCTGAGAACCAGAATTGTGTGATTAGCAACAAGGAGTGGAAAGCTTACTTATGCATTTTTTAAATCATTTTAACATGTACACATTTTTAAAAACTCAACTGATAAACTTACTGGTAGTTTATCTTGCCTTGAGAACCCCATGAACAGTATGAAAAGGCAAAAAGATAGGACACTGAAAAATGAACTCCCCAGGTTGGTAGGTGCCCAATATGCTACTGGAGATCAGTGGAGAAATAACTCCAGAAAGAATGAAGAGATGGAGCCAAAGCAAAAGCAACACCCAGTTGTGGATGTGACTGGTGATAGAAGCAAGGTCTGATGCTGTAAAGAGCAATATTGCATAGGAATCTGGAATGTCAGGTCCATGAATCAAGGCACATTGGAAGTGGTCAAACAAAAGATGACAAGAGTGGACATCGATATTCTAGGAATCAGCAAACTAAAATGGACTGGAATGGGTGAATTTAACTCAGATGACCATTATATCTACTACTGCAGGCAGGAATCCCTCAGAAGAAATGCAGTAGCCATCATGGTCAACAAAAGTCTGAAACGCAGTACTTGGATGCAATCTCAAAAACGACAGAATGATCTCTGTTTGTTTCCAAGGCAAACTATTCAATATCACGGCAATCCAAGTCTCTGCCCCAACCAGTAACACTGAAGAAGCTGAAGTTGAACGGTTCTATGAAGACCTACAAGACCTTTTAGAACTAACACCCAAAAAAGACGTCCTTTTCATTATAGGGGACTGGAATGCAAAAGCAGGAAGTCAAGAAACACCTGGAGAAACAGGCAAATTTGGCCTTGGAGTACAGAATGAAGCAGGGCAAAGGCTAATAGAGTTTTGCCAAGAGAACACACTTATCATAGCAAACACCCTCTTCCAACAACACCAGAGAAGACTCTACACGTGGACATCACCAGATGACCAACACTGAAATCAGATTGATTATGTTCTTTGCAGCCAAAGATGGAGAAGCTCTATACAGTCAGCAAAAACAAGACCGGGAACTGACCGCAGTTAGATCATGAATTCCTCATTGCCAAATTCAGCCTTAAATTAAAGAAAGTGGGGAAAACCACTAGACCATTCAGGTATGACCTAAATCAAATCCCTTATGATTATACAGTGGAAGTGAGAAATAGATTTAAGGGCCTAGATCTGATAGACAGAATGCCTGCTGAACTATGGACAAAGGTTCAGGACATTGTACAGGAAACATGGATAAGACCATCCCCATGGAAAAGAAATGCAAAAGGGCAAAACGGCTGTCTGGGGAGGCCTTACAAATAGCTGTGAAAAGAAGAGAGGCAAAAAGCAAAGGAGAAAAGGAAACATATAAGCATCTGAACGCAGAGTTCCAAAGAATAGCAACGAGAGGTAAGAAAGCCTTCCTCAGTGATCAATGCTAAGAAATAGAGGAAAACAAAAGAATGGGAAAGACCAGAGGTCTTTTCAAGAAAATTAGAGATACCAAGGGGACATTTCATGCAAAGATGGGCTTGATAAAGGACAGAAATGGTATGGATCTAATAGAAGCAGAAGATATTACGATGTGGCAAGAATACACAGAAGAACTGTACAAAAAAGATCTACACAACCCAGCTAATCACAAAGGTGTGATGACTCACCTAGAGCCAGACATCCTGGAATGTGAAGTCAAGTGGGCCTTAGGAAGCATCACTACAAAGCTAGTAGAGTGATGGAATTCCAGTTGAGCTGTTTCAAATCCTAGAAGATGATGCTGTGAAAGTACTGCACTCAATATGCCAGCAAATTTGGAAAATTCAACAGTGGCCACAGGACTGGAAAAGGTCGGTTCATTCCAATCCCAAAGAAAGGCAATGCCAAAGAATGCTCAAACTATGGTACAACTGCACTCATTTCACAGGCTAGTAAAGTAATGCTCAAAATTTTCCAAGCTAGGCTTCAGCAATACATGAACCGTGAATTTCCAGATGTTCAAGCTGGTTTTAGAAAAGGCAGAGGAACCAGAGATCAAATTGCCAACATCCGCTGGATCAAGGAAAAAGCAAGAGAGTTCCAGAAAAACATCTATTTCTGCATTATTGACCATGTCAAAGCCTCTGACTATGTGGATCACAATAAACTGTGGAAAATTCTGAAAGAGATGGGGAATACCAGACCACCTGACCTGCCTCTTGAGAAATCTGTATTCAAGTCAGGAAGCAACAGTTAGAACTGGACATGGAGCAACAGACTGGTTCCAAATAGGAAAAAGAGTACGTCAAGGCTGTATATTGTCGCCCTGCTTATTTAACTTATTTGCAGAGTACATCATGAGAAACACTGGGCTGGAAGAAGCACAAGCTGGAATCAAGATTGCCGGGAGAAATAATCAATAACCTCAGATATGCAGATGACACCACCCTTATGGCAGAAAGTGAAGAACTAAAGAGCCTCTTGATGAAATTGAAAGAGGAGAGTGAAAAAGCTAGCTTAAAGCTCAACATTCAGAAAACGAAGATCATAGCATCCAGTACCATCACTTCAAGGCAAACAGATGGGAAACAGTGTCAGACTTTATTTTGGGGGGCTCCATAATCACTGCAGATGGTGATTGCAGCCATGAAATTAAAAGATGCTTACTCCTTGGAAGGAAAGTTATGACCAATCCAGACAGCATATTAAAACGCAGAGACATTACTTTGTTAACAAAAGCCCACTTAGTCAAGGCTATGGTTTTTCCAGTGGTCATGTATGGATGTGAGACCTGGACTATAAAGAAAGCTGAGCACTAAAGAATTGATGCTTTTGAACTGTGGTGTTGGAGAAGACTCTTGAGAGTCCCTTGAACTGCATGGAGATCCAACCAGTCCATCCTAAAGGAGATCAGTCCTGAGTGTTCATTGGAAGGACTGATATTGAAGCTGAAACTCCAGTATTTTGGCCACCTGATGCAAACAGCTGACTCATTTGAAAAGACCCTGATGCTGGGAAAGATTGAGAGCAGGAGGAGAAGGGGACAACAGAGCATGAGATGGGTGGATGGCATCACTGACTCAGTGAACATGAGTCTGGATACACTCCGGGAGTTGGTGATGGACAGGGAGGCCTGGTGTGCTGCAGTTCATGGGGTCGCAAAGAGTCAGACACGACTGAGCAACCGAACTGAACCGAATTTAAGTTAATTCATAAATAAGTAAACAGACAACAAAAGGAGACAGCTAAATTATCAAGCTCTTCTATAAAGAACCCAAATTATAAATTTTTTCCAAAACTAAAAGATCACCAAATAATTTACTTTAAAATTTAATCTACTCTAAATGGATGAGCAAGAACCCAGCCAATACAGTAAATCAAGCCGCTTCATATTTTATCAGATCAAGGTTGAAGCACTAGATTTAAACATGAGGTTTTCAAAGAAATCAATACTCATGACCAGAATGCAAAAAAATGGTAACAAAGTAGAAAATCATCAGATGAAAGGAAGGGGATACATCTCTAGTAGCAATTGATCTCAGTTAATCAGAGTATTATCTCAAAACCAAGCTATACAGTTCTCTGAAAAGGTATGTGACTAATCTACTTTTATCATAATGGCCCAAGCAAACTGTACACAAATTTGTACATCAAGTTAAAAGTGAAATTCTCTTTCCTGTTTCTAACACCACTGCTAATCCATTAACAGATTCACTGTGTCCTCCCATGTCTGTGTATCTATGCTTATATAAACATCATTTAGATACTTTATGTGTTAGTCTGTCTCCGCAAATAAACCAGAAGGTTCTTAAAGGATGAGATTTATGTCATTCTTTTGCATTTCCCACAATGGCCAGCACAACAGTAGAGTCAAAATGCACAAAAAAATTAAATTCAAGAGCCTCTATTTTTCTCTTAATCCTCTTTCAAGGCCTGTCTTAACTTTCTCCTGCACCTAAGTTCACTGTCAACCATCCTCTCTTCCTCACCTCTCTTCTGACCTTAACTTCTTCTGCACTGTCAAAAATCAGTTGATCTTTTTGCACAGTGCTTGTTCAGTGCTCTTCTCAGTGGGTTTGACTGCCCTCTGCTTCAAGTTAACAGAGTCTCTGAGACTAGCTTTCTGGACTATTTCACTTTCTCGGTTTACCCAAAGGAAGTCAAACAACTTCAAAGTCCCTCCTGACTTCAGAATTTCCAGCTGCTCACACACTTCTTACTATCTCCAGGCCTACAGCTTGCTATTTCATAACCATCTCAAATTCACAATGGCCAGACTCCCTCTCCCACTGCCCAGTTCCACCACTCTCACATTTCCATCCCAAGCAACCCTACTACCATCTGCTAACAAATACAACTTCCTCTTACAGCACCCATCGTGGCAAAATTGTTTACTGGCTAGACAATTCTGACAGAGAAGGCAATGGCATCCCACTCCAGTACTCGCCTGGAAAATCCTATGGACGGAGAAGCCTGGTGGGCCACAGTCCATGGGATCGCTAAGAGTCGGACACAACTGAGTGACTTCACTTTCACTTTTCACTTTCCTGCATTGGAGAAGGAAATGGCAACCCACTCCAGTGTTCTTGCCTGGAGAATCCCAGGGACAGGGGAGCCTGGTGGGCTGCCATCTATGGGGTCGCACAAAGTCGTATATGACTGAAGCAACTTAGCAGCAGCAGCAGCAGATAATTCTGAAACTTCTTCCAAGTCACTCAATAAACTCTTCAATATTCCAAGCTAAACAACAACACCTGAATAGTGCCAAGATATTTCTTTTCATTTCAGAATATGAGTGAGTTGGAGTCAGCCTAATTCCCAGACACAGGCCTGACAAGCATTCACAGCCACCCTCCTGGGATGTTCAGCAGCGACACCGTTCTACAGATACATATCCTTAAAGGAGAACGCCAAGGCCTCAAGGGCAACAGTCTGTGTTACGGGACTGCAATTAGATCTCAGTCTTCCTTTTCTAATGACACCCAAATGTAACTCTCAACTTTCCCACATGTATCTGCTCCAGATCAGTATTCAAGTTTAACGGCTAATAACTGTAACATAATCCAGGTTCTTTAAAATATGGATCAGTTTATTAACAAGAGGCGCTAAATCTACAACTGTCTAATAACAACTCAGTTCAGTTCGGTCTCTTCAGTTGTGTCTGACTCTTTGTGACCCACGGACTCAGCATGCCAGGCTTCCCTGTCCATCACCAACTCCCAGAGCTTGCTCAGACTCATGTCCACCAAGTCGGTGATTTCTCCACTCTTCTTCAGTAGCGTATTGGACACCTACCAACCTGGGGAATTCACCTTTCAGTGTCATATCTTTTTGCCTTTTCATACTGTTCATAGGGTTCTCAAGCCAAGAATACTGAAGTGGTTTGCCATTTCCTTCTCCAGTGGACCACGTTTCATCAAAATTCTCCACCATGGCCCATTCGTGTTGGGTGGCCCTACACGGCATGGCTCACAGTTTCACTGAGTTAGACAAGGCTGTGGTCCATGTGAACAACTCATTAATACTTCACAAAATCAATTTAGTGAGTTGTAATCTGCATTTACTTAATGAAACAGAATAGAAAAGTTCAAAGTGCACTGCATATACTATGTTTCAAATACAGACTGTGTGTGTGTGTGTGTGTGTGTGTGTGTGTGTGTGTGTGTGTATACTGGGTATTGGCATACAACTGTTATTTCATACTGTGAATCACTCACTGTCAAAAAACGGCTTAAAACATGAGTGTATTACTTATTTTCAACAAAAACTAAGTGTAAACAAAATGTTTTCCCCAAAAGCATATGATCATTTCAGAATGAAAATAGCTATGGATATAAAATATTTGGCCACTAATTAATACTAAAGACATTGTCTAAAAGGAAGCATGAGAATCCATTTTATAAATGAAAATATGAAAATATGTATGATTTAACCCTGGTGGCTCAGAGTGTAAAGAGTCTGCCTGCAAGGCAGGAGACCCATCTTTAATCCCTGAGTGGGGAAGATCCCCTGGAGAAGGAAATGGAAACCCACTCCAGTATTCTTGCCTGGGAAATCCCATGGACAGAGTAGCCTGGCAAGCCCCAGTTCATGGGGTCCCAAAGAGTTGGACATGTCTGAGCGACTGACTTCACTTCAACTGTCAGAACTCCATCGTGACTTTTAATATATAATTTAAATTAATTCTGCATTAGGTCCATTCTTGGTATAAGACACTACCAGTGGGTAATCAAAGCCCCATAACGTCAAGTTGGGCCTTATACCAAGTCTTATACCAAGACAAGTCCTGTACCAAGACACTAACAGTGGGTATAATCAAAGTGTATGGGCCTCTTACACTTCAATTCACTTCAATTCAGTCAGACTCTTTGAGACCCCATGAACTGCAGCACGACAGGCTTCCCTGTCCCTCACCAACTCCTGGAGTTTACTCAAACTCATGTTCATTGAGTCGGTGATGCCATCCAACCATCTCATCCTCTGTCGTCCCCTTCTCCTCCCACTTTCAATCTTTCCCAGTATCAGGGTCTTTTCCAATTAATCAGTTTGCATAAGGTGGCCAAAGTATTAGAGTTTCAGCTTCAGCATCAGTCTCCAAAGAACATTCAGGACTGATTTCCTTTAGGATTCACTGGCTGGATCACCTTGCAGTCCAAGGGACTCTCAAGAGTCTTCTCCAACACCACAGTTCAAAAGCATCAATCCTTCAGCACTCAGCTTTCTTTATAGTCCAATTCTCACATCCATACACGACTACTGGAAAAACCATAGCTTTGACTGGACGGACCTTTACACTTGGAATAGGGTAAAATCTCACTGCAAAGCATCCATGTAGGCATGAGTAGTTTGTTTTAATTTTTGTCCTTTAAAAATAAGAGTTATTTCATATAACAAATCTCCACGTTGCTTCTGAAATACAGGGAGGTCGGGCCCACGTCAGAAAGACCTCTGCTCTCCAGTTCCTAATGCCCCACCCCACACTCACTTTACTCCTCTATCGCCTGCCTGAGTCCAGCAGTCGCTTGAGTTTACAACTCCATGCCAAGACTCCAGTGGACTTGCCAGTACTGTGCTTGGCTTGATAAGCAAAAGGAGAACTCTTACCAGATGCCTTTTTAAAAAGAAGGCCCTCTCAAGAGCTTAAAAGTCAGAGGAAAAGACAACTGACTTTTCAAAGGCAAGGGGCTGACATCTCTACTACTGGGGGCAAGGGGTGGGGAGTGATTCCAATCACTAGATGGCTTTTCTGCCACGTTTAAAAGACTTGACAGAGGCCTAGAGAGTCTGTTGACAGGAAGAGTTGCCATTGATATGCCCAGATGAGCGCTGGAATGAACTTTCACCTAGTTGTGCAACCTGCAGCCCAGCCCGGCCTCTGTCCTCTAAAGATCCGAAGCCTTGAGGGACCGGGGGGCGCGCGGGGAGGGGGTGGTAGGAGGTGAGGAGAGCTGCACCACTCAAGGGTGGCCAGCCCCACCTCTCCACCCTCAGGAGATCTGGCGACCGGAGAATAGTCATTGTCCGTCCTCCCACTCCCAGCCCCCCGCCCCCCACCCCGAGTCCAATCGCTCGCTCCCCAAGCCGCCTAGTCACCGCGGCCTGCAGCCCAGATGCTGGGACCGCGGCTACAGCTGCGTGCGTAACCCAGACCAAAGTGGGTAAAAAAAAAAAAAAAAAAGTGGGGACGAGGTTGCGGGGCTGGGTTTCCCAGAAGGACAGTGAGCTGGACACGCGCCCTCCAGCCTTCACGTACTCACCTCCCCCCGAGCCGGTAACCAGTACCACCCTCCCGTCGAACCTCAACGTCGAGGCCATACGTCTAGTCTGCAGCAGCACACACACACACTAGCAGAAGTAGTGCAGAGTGGAGTTTAGACTTCGAGGCAGGTAAGACTGAGGGAGTGGCGGGGGCAGGCTGGTAATGACCTGCCAGCTTCTGAGGAGAGGGACGCCGTAGTTTTCCAAGCGCGCCTGCGCGGAGATCCCTTGGAACTCTGGGAAATGTAGTCCAACATTCCTCCATTCGCGGCCCTGCGCAAGAGACTTGACTCAAAAGGACCAGTTCTGCCGCAGGAAGTAATGGGAGCTCGTAAGATGGCAAAGAGCACGCCAGTACTCTTGCCTGGAAAATCCCATGGACGGAGGAGCCTGGTAGGCTGCAGTCCATGGGGTCGCTAAGAGTCGGACACGACTGAGCGACTTCACTTTCACTTTTCACTTTCATGCAGTAGAGAAGGAAATGGCAACCCACTCTAGTGTTATTGCCTGGAGAATCCCAGGGATGGGGGAGCCTGGTGGGCTGCCGTCTATGGGGTCGCACAGAGTCGGACACGACTGAAGCGACTTAGCAGCAGCAGCAGCAAGATCTGTTTGGTAAAATGGCTGACTCTGCTCACTTTATTTATCCTCTAATCCATGGTTTTGTCATTCACTCAGCAAGTGTTTCCTAGATTTAGTCGAGATTGCAGCTCCTCTCTGGTAATAGCGTTCAGAAATAGCCCCTTAGAAGTAAAGGCACACTCACCAATAGATAAACGATTTCTGGGAATCTAATCCCTGGACCTCTAGGGAAACAAGTACAGTCAATTAACACTATTTAAATTTGGGGACAGATAATTTTTGTTAATTGGAAGGACTAATGCTGAAGCTGAAGCTCCAATACTTTGCCCACCTGATGCAAAGAGCCAAGTCATTGGAAAAGACACTAACGCTGGGAAAGACTGAAGGTTGAAGGCAAAAGGAGAAGAGGGTAGCAGAGGATGAGATGATTAAATAGCATCATGCACTCAATGGACATGAGCTTGAGCAAACTGTTAGAGACAGTGAAGGACAGAGAAGGCTGGCATGCTGGAGCCCATGGGGTCACAAAGAGTCGGACACGGCTCACCAACTGAACAACAATTTTTGCTGTGTGGGGTTATTCCATAGATTGTAAAATGTCTAGCAACATCCCTGACTTCTGCCCACTAGTAGCACCCCCTAAGTCACAAAAATCAAAATTGTCTCTAGATTGCCAAATGTCCTCAGTTGGAGTGGGGTGAGGATAACCCCCAAATGAGAGCGCTAGTTTATACAAAGATAAAGTAAGCTTCAGAACTAACATTTTTGGAAACATTGTTTTACTAGGAAAATTAAACTTTAATCTTTATTTGCCAAGGTGTAAACAATGCTTTCTAAATAGTTACTAAATATCTTCAATGTTGTCCAGTTATCAAGCATGAAATTTCATTTGGGGTATTTTCATGCACCTTAACATAGCTGAATTGAACACATGAATCCTCATGTACTGTCTCATAAGCCAATATCTTAGGGAAAGAGAAATTTGAACTCTTTTAAATAATGGCTATGTCGGGTTTCTGATTAAGATGTCTCCATTTGTTCACTCTCAACACATTATCTCTGTCTAAAACATAGTGACAATAAATAAAATATAAAGAGAGAATTATAAAGCTAGGAGCAAACATAAGATAAAAACCTTTGTATTTTCAGAGAGAAACCCAAAGGAGAGAATGTGGCTATACTCACACATCTGTCCTCACACTGGAATCCAAATGCAGAAGAAGAAAAAGTATAGCTGGAAGGTAACTGATAAGAGAAATTGGAGCTTGGCTCAGTGAGAAGTCATCAGGTAGCGTCCTTCTGTTTAATACTTTTTTTTTAGATAGCCATTCTGAAACTCTGCCTGGGGCTCAGAGTATATATATTATAGAAAGAAACTTCTCCTGTGAATGTCAGACATTCCTTATGAGATCATTTTACTTCTTCCTAACATTTATCCTTTGGAAAAGAGCTTCCCAGATGAAGTGTCACAAATGAGTTACAGATGTGCATGACATACTGATACCTTCAACCCTTACAGTTGCCATGGGGAACAGAATAGCTCAAAACCCTTAGCTGATCTCTGGCCCATGACCATTCTTATCTAGAGTTGACCCTTGAACAACATGGGTTTGAACTGTGCTAGTACACTTATGGGTGAATTTTTTATCAATAGTAAATACAACAGTATTACAAGATCTGAGGTGTGGCACCACAGATATGAAGGACCAGCTATAAATTATATTTGGACTTTCAGCTACACAGAGGGTCAGTTCCCCTAAACCTTGCGTTGTTCAAGGGCCAACTGTACATCAGTCAGCGTACTGCAGAAATATTTCATACATTTGCTCTGACTTGAAAATATGTGGGAGTTAAAGTATCAGTACTTTTCTTTTCTTAATTTGGCTGCCCTGGGTCTTAGTTGTAGCACATAGGATCTTTGGTCTTCATTGCAGCGTTCAGGATCCTTAGTTGTGGAATACAAACTCTTAGTTATGGCATACTCATGGTTAGTTGCAGCATGTGGGATGAATTTCCCCAACCAGGGGTTGAACCCAGTCCCCCTGCATTGAGAGCACAGAGTCTTAGCTGCTGGACCACCAGGGAAGTCCCCAGTACTTGCTACAAGAGGCTACATAGCTTGCTAGAGCTGCCATAACAACTACCACAGACTAATGGCTGAAAAAACAGAATTTACTTTCTCACAGTTGCAGAGGTGGGAAGTTTAAGGTCAAGGTGTCAATTGGTTGAGGATGAGATGGTTGGATGGCATCACCGACTCAATGGACATGAGTTTGGGCAAGCTCTGGGAGTTGGTGATGGACAGGGAAGCCCTAGCATGCTGCAGTCCATGGGGTTGCAGGGAGTCGGACATGACTGAGTGACTGAACTGTCAATTGGTTTGGTTTCTTCTGAAGCCTTTCCTAATGGCTGCAGATAACTGTCTTTTCATGGTGTCTTCATGTGGTCTTTTCTTGCAGCAGATACTTCGGGGGTCCCTTTGTATATCCAAATTTCTTCTCACACAGTCACCAGTGACATTGAATTAAGGCCCACTCTTAGAGCCTCATTTTAACTTAACCTTCATTTTCAAGGCTCTATTGATAGGAATAGAAAGGATAGTTACACAGGCAGTAACGGATAGTTACACAGTCCCGGTAAGGGACTACAGATAGAGAAGAAAACTTAGGAAATTTTGGGAGACCACTGTAAGTTAAGGATCTCTCAAGAAATCGATTGAAATGTTGTGGAATGAAGCAGACTTGTTTAACTATAAACTTGTAAATAAAAGCATGAGTTATGCCCCAGGCCATTAGGTGAAAGAAAAATTTCAACAGGCTTCTACTGATTTTAATAAGCACTATAATAATTGTGTTATTTGCTCAGTCATGTCCAACTCTTTGTTGTTCCATAGCCTGCCAGGCTCATCTATCCAGAAAATTCTCTAGGCAAAAATACTGGAGTGAGTTGCCATTCCCTTCTCCAGGGAATCTTCACTCAATTCTCCAGAGGATCTTCCCAATTCAAGGACTGAACCCTGGTCTCCTGCATTACAGGCAGATTCTTTACTGTCTGAGCCACCAGGGAACCCAAAGCACTATGACAATCCTAATTTAACCTCACGGGGTCAGACACTCTCCTGCCTGATAGGAAGGCAGGGCTTGTGATATAAGCCTGACATCTGCTCAAGAAAAGGATTCTTTCCCCCTCCCTCACTTTACTTTGACAATAAAATTTTAGCCCACTTAATCCTCAAGCAGAGCTTCCTGGCCAGGCTGCTTGTATTGTTGTAGCCACGGGTTCTGGGAAACAAACTCACTCGGACAATGCAGATAGCGGAGTGCAGTTTATTACACCAGCGGGCCCAAGGCAGAGTCTCCTCTTAGCCAAGGACCCAGACCAGTTTTTGTGAAAACCTTATATACCCTAAGTGTACGTGCTCAAACCCACCTGCCCAAATTTTCTGAAACTAGTCTGAACAAAGGGAAAGAAACATACAATCCATGTTAACCCGTGAGTGATTCATATGCCTTAAGCCTAGGTAGTTAACAGTGGACAATTATCAACAGGCTTGTGGTCTATTCAGTTACACAGATAATTAGGGTATTCTTTTAGGCGTCTGAGGGTCTAAGTATGAGCCCTGGGGCTCTTCCATCCTGGGGGTCTGGTTTTCCAGTTGGTATGTCGTTTCCATAGATACTGGGCATATAGCTCAAAGTCCACAGTCTGGCCAAAGATGAAGTCCTGCTTTCAAGATGGAGCCTGTTCTGTCTGTTTCCTCCTTCATTTCCCCTTCTTGATGCTCTTAGCTCATAGTATGAGCCAACTTTTGGGTTACAAAGTTCATCAGTTCAGTTCAATCGCTCAGTCATGTCCGACTTTTTGTGACCCCATGAATCGCAGCATGCCAGGCCTCCCTGTCCATCACCAACTCCTGGAGTTCACCCAGACTCACATCCATCGAGTCAGTAATGCCATTCAGCCATCTCATCCTCTGTCGTCCCCTTCTTCTCCTGCCCCCAATCCCTCCCAGCATCAGAGTCTTTTCCAATGAGTCAACTCTTCACATGAGGTGGCCAAAGTACTGGAGTTTCAGATTTAGCATCATTCCTTCCAAAGAAATCCCAGGGCTGATCTCCTTCAGAATGGACTGGTTGGATCTCCTTGCAGTCCAAGGGACTCTCAAGAGTCTTTTCCAACACCACAGTTCAAAAGCATCTATTCTTCAGGGCTCAGCCTTCTTCACAGTCCAACTCTTACATCCATACATAAAACAATGTAAAATGCAGGGTCCACAAAGCAGAACTATCAAGGCAATTCTAACAATGGTAAATATAGTTTTCCACCAATCACCTTCACCCAGGATAGGACCGAAGTTCAGAAAGGAATCTTTTCATTTGACATTTCTTTTACCTGGTTTTTCATGTCATCTAAGGCAGCTAATACATTCCCACAATGTTCAACCTTAATTATAGCACAGGTCCCTCCTTGAGCAGCTGTGAGTATGTCCAAAGCCATTATATTTTGAATTACCACTTTTCTCATTTGGATTTGTTCTTCATTTAAGGCTTGGATGGCTTTAGCACCATCTAGGAGGGCCTATTTTGTGAAGTTAGTCAAGGCCTCTACTTTAATCATAATATCTGTTGTCCCTATAGAAGGTATGAATAAGGCAGCAATATACTCATACCATTGAAACACAGACCTCGTCCACCTAGCATGTAAATAAGGTAGGTTTACCAGGGCTTCTTGTAGGTTAGGCTTTATGCTGCCATGGGCAAAAGTGAATCCCAGTGTGCAGCAGCCTACCCAGCCGATTGGTAACCAAGGCCAAAGTTTAGACCCACAAAGCCATTGGGTTTCATTGCATGCCACCCAGGGAATTTCAGGGTTATAGTTCCAATCAGAGCCTGGCCAATGGATGGACTGGTTTGGGTGGTATGTGACCTCGAATGTTCATTTACGTTGTTCAGGGGATAGGTACCCCATATATTTTAGTTCTTTTGGGTCTAATGGAGGTCACCAAACCCTACCCTTTGTTCTCTTTGTTCCCAGCACATAGCAGCAGGAGTAATTAATTGACCCTTTTCTGGGATCATCCAGAAACACTTATCCCAGACTTGGTAGAATTGTTCAACATACCTAGAGGCCTGTCCTCCCTTGCCAGTCAGAGAGCTTTTTTCCTTTTTGTTCTTTAAATATGCAGTATAGGCTTTTGTTACTTCTATGAAACTGGTGTTTCCATCAAATGTAACCCCATGACCCAAGTCTATTGACTGTAGGTCTGGCTTACACCAAGAGAGCAGGGAGAGATTATGATTGACAAGAGAAAGGAAAGTCTCTTTTTGTTGTCCCAGAAAAGAGCAGGTTTAAAAATCTCCTTGGCAGAGCGGTGACACCCACCAAGGAAGTCCATCCATCACAGACAGAGGCATAGCCCCACTTAGCCAGCCGTTGCAGGTGTTGTGGAAGTCCACGTACAGATGCGCCCATGAGACGGAAACATTGTCCTGAGTTGAAACGAAAGTTAAATTCAAAATCACGTTGATGAGGCCAAGCGGCAGGAGTTGATTATGCGGCATATCCTGAAGGGGCTCGTCCAGGATCTTCTTTTCCTTCTTCTTCTTACGGATGATCTTAGTCTCTCGAGGGTCAATGGGGTCCCTCAGTGCAGCCCACTCAGCGTTTTCTGGGTCTGCGTGGTATATTCTCTTCACCCACATGTGGTGGATCCAGGGAGTGACACCTGCAACTTTAACTGCCGTAGGGGTGGTTAGAACAACAGTATATGGACCCTTCCAATGTGGGGCCAAGGAGTCGTGTTGCCAGTCCGTGACACAAATCCCTGGGCACAAATTCGTCAATCTGTCCCCCTAGGGGGAACGGCACCCTTTCTTGTACAAACTTAGTTGCCTGATTTATTACCTTACCCAGTTGTTCCATCTGCTGTGAAATCTCATCTCCCCTTACCTGAGGCAAATTTGTTGACACCTGTTTTATTATGGGAGTGGGGGCCTCCCATACACAATTTCATATGGAGAATAGCCATGGGACCATGAGGTCATCCTGAGTGTGAACAGAGCCATCGGAAACAAGTCCACCCAGGAGCAGTCGGTCTCTATGATCCACTTGGAGAGTGTCTCTCTAAGTGTCCGGTTGGGTCCTTCCACCATCCCAGAACTCTGGGGCCTATATGCTGTATATAATTTCCACTTGATGTTTAAAGTTTTGCTTACTTGTTATACTAAATCAGCTACAAAAGCCGGGCCATTGTCTGATCCAGTGCTGGTAGGAAATCCAAATCTGGTAACTATCTCCCTAAGCAGGCACCTGGCTACTTTTGGTGCTTTTTCAGTCCGGGTAGGAAAAGCTTCTACCCATCCTTAGAACGTACATAACATGACCAGCAGGTAAGGGCAGTGTTGGTGAGGTTTCATTTCAGTGAAGTCCAGTTCCAGGTGTTCAGCGGGCAGCGTGCCTTTTAGCTGAATCCCCGGAGGTTTCTGTCTGTGCCGAGAGGCAGCATTGACCTGTGAACAGGCAGTGCAGTTCTGAGATTTTGTCCTGCATAGGGAAGAGAGGCGGAGAACCAAGAAATATTTTCAAATTAGCTCTTCCAGTTTATCATGGCCTAGGTGGGTCGCTTAGTGTGTTTGGCTTACCAGCGTGGGTGCCAGCTCCTCCGGTATCAATAATTTGCCACTTGGCAATTCCCACTATCCCTTTTCAATCTTGATGGCCCCTTCCTCTTTGCCTAGTTGGTTTTGGGCTTCAGTGTGTTTTGTAGAGTCCAGCATTAGCTCAGGCAGCTCCGCCAATACAAGAGCTTTAATAAGGGCTTGACTTGTCACCCCCAAGCCCTCGGCTGCTTGTTTAGTGGTCTTATCTGCCAGTCTGTTTCGCCGAGCCCTGGGGGTATCCTCTTTTTGATGTCCTCAGCAATGTATGACTGCAACCCTTTCTAGTTCCCAGGCAGCAACTAAAAGGGTCAGAATTTCTTCCTTATTTTTAATATCTTTTTCGCTAGCTGTCAAAAGGCCTCTCTCCTTATACAGAGCCCTGGGTACATGTAGTGTGGCAAAAGCATACCTAGAGTCTGTGTAAATGTTTGTCTTCTTACCTTTTGACAGCTGGAGGGCCCGGATTAGAGCAAATAGTTCAGCCCATTGAGCGGACCAGTGTGATGGCAGAGAGCTAGCCTCAAGGATGGTTTCTTCCATGACTACTACATATACCGACAGTCATTGTCTTTGTTTCACCAGGCTGGTGCCTTTGGTATACAGGAACAAATCTGGGCCCAGGATTGGCTGGTCTCTCAAGTCAGGTCTGCTGGCATATTTCCTTGCAATCATGTGAGGGCCCACCTTCACAAAGAGAGTGGCCAGATTCAGGGCCTGACAAGGTTCAATACTAACGTGGGGGTTCTCACATAACAGTCCCTCGTATTGAGTAATCTGGGATGTCGACAGCCATTTATGGGGATCCCTTGGCAGCAGTGTTGACCTCATGCGGGACTTTCATGATCAAATCTTGGCCCAAAGTCAGCTTGGTTGCCTCCTGAACCAGTAAGGCAACTGCAGCAACTGCCTGTAAGCATACCGGCCACCCAGTGGCAACATTGTCCAGCTGTTTCGGGAGATAAGCCACGGGTCTGTCCCATGCCCCTTAATCTGGGACAATACTCCCATAGCCACCTTGTCCTTTTCAGTCATGTAGAATAAACAGCTTAGCAAGGCCTGGCAGGCCCAAGGCGAGTGCTGACGTAATTGTACTAGGTTTGAGTTCTATTACCAATGGGATTTGTTTTGCAAACTTTCGGGGGTGGGGGAGGTGGGGTTTCTTCTGCCCAGATCTCAGGGAATTGTTGAGTTAACTCTGTCTCAACTATTTAGCCCGTCCAGTTTCCCTTCCAAGAGATTGTGCAACCTCTATTCATATTGAGAGGTTACCAAGAGGAAGAGTAAATAGGTGGTTGAGCCCACTCCAAGAGTGGGTCTTTCGTAGGGGGGAAGGTCACTAGTGCCCCCAATTTAGACAGCAAGTCTCTTCCCAACAAAGGTACTGGGCATTCAGGATGTATAAAAATTCATGAGTCACTTGGTGTCCCCCCTTCTGACATTTTTGGGGTAGGCTTGAGATACAAAAGGGCATTTGTCACCATCTGAGACCCAGCAGTCTCTTTATCTATTGGCGAATAAAGTCCACAGGCCTCGCACAGTCTTTCGTAGAACTCAGAGGGTGATTCGCTTTCCCTTTGAATCACTTCAGAGGGTTTTGGCCTATTTATAGGTTTTTGGGCCCCCCTCTTGAGACCTTATAAAATAGGCACCCAATATCTCTCCAGGTGGCCCTCCCTTCCTCTGTGTTACAGTCCTAATTGGGCCTCTCATCAAGGGTGGCTAGTTCTGCCCACCGCTGCAGGTTTGCCGTACCCCCAGGTGCCATTTCTCTTAACCATTTTCTGGCCTCAGGATCCTGTATCTTTCCTCGGTGCTGAAAAGGGAGACTAGTAGTTAGATTATGTCATCCCATGTAGGGCGGTGGGTTTGAAAAATAGTCTCCATTAGCCTAATCAGGGCTTGTGGCTCCCCTGAGTACGGTGGAGTGTGTCTCTGCCAGTTTAATATATCCGTAGAGGAAAATGGCTGGTAATAGTAAGCTACAGGGGGCTGATGGTAGTGCCCACATGCGTCCTGAACCGGAGGCTGTTGTAGCTGAGAGGCATCTGTAGTGGGATTCTTTTATACTGTTCCTTGGCGGAGCACAGCCTCTATCTAATTCCCATGTTTTCTTCCCCCTTCCCATCAGTACTCACCGGGAGAATGGATACAATCTAGGAGATCTAGCTGAGGTGGAATTCTGGGGGCGTTGACCGGAGGTCTCCATCGCTGGGACTGGAGCCTGCTGAAACGGCGGCTCTACGATCTCCAGGAGAGCTTCCGGAGGATCAGTGGCTGCTGCAGGACTTCACCTGGCCCTGGATTGGGCATTAAGGCAGCCTTCGGTTCTGGTGGAGCACTTGGAGGCGGGAGCATCATTATCCAGTATGGGGGAGGGGTCAGGTCATCCCTGTCCAAATCCTGCAGAATTTCCTTTTTTATCATCAGTCAATCTTTGTGCCATTAATATTTTTCCCTTTCCCTTCTGGATAAGAACCTTGTCCATGTAGGAGGGTCTTGAGCTAACCCTAGCCATGAGTCAATATATGGAGATTGATCCGGGTGTCCTGGCTCTCCTGTGACTACTGTATAGACTGCTTCCGCTATTTCTAAGTTCATGGTGTTCTCTGGTGGCCATCCTACTCCCACAGGGGGCCATTCGACCTCACAGAGTATTTGGAGGCGGTTAGCATCATCTTTACCCATAGTCTCCTCCATCCCTTCTTTAAATTTTTAATCATGCACTCCAATACAGTTGCCTTAGATTCACTTCCCCCCATCTTGCTTACCTTCTCGGATCTTCTTCTACTTTTCCTTTTCTTTCTGCCTACGAAGTTCTCAGTACCCTATGTACTTCTGATATTTCCACTCAATGACACTTAAATTGCCATTCCACCTCCTTCCTAATTGGGGTGAGAAGAGCCTTACCTGCCAGATCCCAGAGGGAGAAGGGGGATCGGTATGTCCTCACCTGCCGGTCAGCACGGCCAAACCAGAACACCATGTGATCCAAGACTGTTTCTCCCTTAACTTTTAAAGTCCATTCTGCCTTGGTGGCCTTGATCAGGTGTGGATGAAAACACAGATGGGTTAAATATCCCACGTCCCAGGCCGTATCCAGAAAAGCCAGGTAGTACTTATTTGTGTATCCGCTCCTTCTAGCCTGCCAATTCCGAGGGGACCAAGAATTTCACAGCAGATGGGACACCTGCAGAATACGAGCACACAAAGACCAAGTTTCTTCTCCTAACAATCCCCTGGTGACTGCTTGATAATAATTTTCCCCAAGACGGCGTGGACACCACCTCCTAAATGACATTCACAAATTTCCTTCCTAAGCCCTAACACGCTCGTCAACCTGTGTACCAAGCAATTGCCACCACCTGACTATTCCAGGCTCCTGTGGGTCTATGCCCCTTCTAGTCCCTCCTAGGGCGGTGATCAGGCCCCCTCTTCCACCCTGCCGGGTGGGTTCCTCCTCCCCTGAGCGCTCAGTTCCCCTGCTGCCATCCACCACCTGCTAATGTGAAAGGTCCAGGCGTTGAGAAGCAGAATGCTTCCAGAAGGGCGAGGCGCCTTCCCCCTTCTAGAAGATTCGAGCTGCAAGGCCTTGGAGTAGTCCCAAACGGGACTTGTCTCCTCAAAGTGAGGAGTTTCCTGGCCAATGTACCAAATGTTGTAGCCATGTATTCCGGGAAACAAACTCACTCAGAAGGACAATGCAGATAGTGGAGTGCAGTTTATTACATCAGCAGGCCCAAGGCAGAGTCTCCTCTTAGCCAAGGACCCAGACCAGTTTTTGTGAAAACCTTATATACCCTAAGTATACGTGCTCAAACCCACCTCCCTAAATTTTCTGAAACTAATCTGAATAAAGGAAAAGAACAATACAATCCAAGTTAACCCGTGATTCACATGCCTTAAGCCTAGGTAGTTAACAGTGGACAATTATCAATAGGCAGATGGTCATACCCCAATAAGCATAATAGAATTTATTTTTCTATTCGGTTACACAGATAATTAGGGTATTCTTTTAGGTGTCTGAGGGTCTAGGTATGAGCCCTGGGGCTCTTCCATCCTGGGGGTCTGGTTTTCCAGTTGGTATGTCATTTCCATAGATAGTAGGCATATAACTCAAAGTCCACAGTCTGGTCCAAGATGGAGTCTTACTTTCAAGATGGAGCCTGTTCTGTCTGTTTCCTCCTTCACTATCTTTTACAAGCATCCTTTATTAATAAATTCATTTCTTGCCTATTACTTTGTGTCTTGCTGAATTAGTTCTGTGCTGAGACTCAAAAACCTGAACCTCTGTAAATCCAGATATCAGGTGAGTGATTCTAGTTAAAAGATCATGGATTCAAGTCCCAAGAAGGGTTTTGACTGGGTTCGAGTTCCATGTGGATAAGAGTCCCAAACTGCGTTTCAGCCAGGTTGGAGTCCAGGTCACATGGGCTAGAGTCCCATGCAGCATTTCGGTTGGGTTTGAGTCCTGGCACATGGGTTCAAGTCCCAATCTAAGGTCAACAGTTTCACTATCACTAAATATACCCACATTCTTTGGTACTAGGGGATAGGATTTCAACCAAAGAATTTTGAGGGAACACAGTTCACTATTGACAGGGTTTACTGTTGATAAACTCTTACAGTTTTTACTTGAAAAAATATTCATTTCAGCCTCAGTATCAAGTGATAATTTAATTGGATATAATACTGTTGATCATGCACCATGATCAAGTGGGATTTATTCCAGGGATGCAAGGATTTTTTAATATCCTCAAACTGTAACAGGGAAGTGCAAATTCTAACTCCTTGTTGGATCTATTTCTTTTACTTTAACTTTTACTTTTCATTGCTTTTGTGATTATAATCACTATCTATAGCTATCTCGCTTCAACTTGCTCAATCGTGTCTGACTCCTTCTGACCCCATGAACTATACAGTCCATGGAATTCTCCAGGCCAGAATACTGGAGTGGGTAGCCTTTCCCTTCTCCAGGGGATCTTCCCAACCCAGGGTTCGAACCCAGGTCTCTTGCATTGCGGGTGGATTCTTTACCAGCTGAGCCATAAAGGAAGCTATAGATAAGGGCTTGCCACAGGCAATCCTACCCCTCTGGGCTTTGTTCAACTCAAAGAGAGACAATCTGACCCTGCCCACCTGAAAAGAAGAAATTAACATATCCCCTCCCCAAGGATGGCCATTCCAGGAGATATTTGCAAGACTTATGACCTTTTTATTTTACTTCCTTACCTCCTCTCCCTCTTTCTTCTATATAAGAATCTGTCATCCAGACCCCGATAAGATGATTTTGAGATATTAGTCTGCCATCTTCTTAGTCTTCTGGCTTTCTGAATAAAGTTGTATTTCTTGCCACAACATCTCATCTCCAATTTATTAACCTGTAGTGTGGCAGAAAAGGTGAACTTGGGCTCGGTAACAAATTCAATGTGATAGACCATGTTAACAAACTGGAGAATAAAAACCATATGATCATCTCAATGGATGCAGAAAAACCTTTTAATAAAATTCAACATCTATTTATGATTTAAAAAAATAATTCAGAATGGGAGAAAAAGTGACTTTACCTCAACATAATAAAGGCCATATATGACAAATCCATAGCTAACACCATATTCAACAGTGAAAAGCTAAAAGCATTTCCACTAAGATCAGGAAAAGACAAGAATGACCATTCTTACCACTTTTATACAACGTAGTTTCGGGAATCTTAGCCACAGCAATCAAAGAAGAAAAAGGAATTTTAAAAATTGGAAGAGGTAAAACTGTCACTGTTTGCAGATGGTATAATTCTATACATAGAACATCCTAAAGACTCTTCCAGAAAATTACTAGAGCTCATCAATGAACTTGATAAAGCTGCTGGATACAAAACTAATATACTGAAAACTAACAACTGTCAGGAAGCATTTAACAGGAGGCTTCCTGTGTGCTGTTTTGTATCTGTCAGGAATCCTCTGTTCCTTATTAATTCCTGAATATTCAGGAATTAAGAGGAGAGGCAAGCTTCTCCTGGGGCTGAGGAATCCAGGCATTTCCTTCATTAGTTTTTCAGTACGGTGATAAGTACCCTCTTCCTTCTTATGAACCATACAGTAAAAGTGATCCTTTATAACTCTCTCTCTTTAATATGGATCGCCTTATGTTTTGTAAGTCTGGAATTTTAATCTTTATTTTTGCTGAGAATAACTACCTTCTAAGATTATACAGTGGAAGTGAGAAATAGATTTAAGGGCCTAGATCTGATAGATAGAGTGCCTGATGAACTATGGAATGAGGTTCGTGATATTGTACAGGAGACAGGGATCAAGACCATTCCCATGGAAAAGAAATGCAAAAAAGCAAAATGGCTGTCTGGGGAAGCCTTACAAATAGCTGTGAAAAGAAGAGAGGCAAAAAGAAAAGGAGAAAAGGAAAGATATAAGCATCTGAATGCAGAGTTCCAGAGAATAGCAAGAAGAGATAAGAAAGCCTTCTTCAGCGATCAATGCAAAGAAATAGAGGAAAAGAACAGAATGGGAAAGACTAGAGATCTCTTCAAGAAAATTAGAGATACCAAGGGAACATTTCATGCAAAGATGGGCTCAATAAAGGACAGAAATGGTATAGACCTAACAGAAGCAGAAGATATTAAGAAGAGGTGGCAAGAATACACAGAAGAACTGTACAAAAAGAGATCTTCACGACACAGATAATCATGATGGTGTGATCACTAATTTAGAGCCAGATATCCTGGAATGTGAAGTCAAGTGGGCCTTGGAAAGCATTGCTACGAACAAAGCTAGTGGAGGTGATGGAATTCCAGTTGAGCTCTTTCAAATCCTGAAAGATTCTGTGAAAGTGCTGCACTCAATATGCCAGCAAATTTGGAAAACTCATCAGTGGCCACAGGACTGGAAAAGGTCAGTTTTCATTCCAATTCCAAAGAAAGGCAATGCCAAAGGATGCTCAAACTACCGGACAATTGCACTCATCTCTGCTGCTAAGTTGCTTCAGTCGTGTCCAACTCTGTGCGACCCCATAGACGGCAGCCCACCGGGCTCCCCCATCCCTAGGATTCTCCAGGCAAGAATAATGGAGTGGGTTGCCATTTCCTTCTCCAATGCATGAAAGTGAAAAGTGAAAGTGAAATCGCTGCATCATGTCCGACTCAGCGACCCCATGGATTGCAGCCCACCAGGCTCCTCCGTCCATGGGATTTTCCAGGCAAGAGTACTGGAGTGGGGTGCTGTTGCCCATGCTAGTAAAGTAATGCTCAAAATTCTCCAAGCCAGGCTTCAGCAATACATGAACCGTGAACTCCCTGATGTTCAAGCTGGTTTTAGAAATTGCCAACATCCACTGGATCATGGAAAAAGCAAGAGAGTTCCAGAAAAACATCTATTTCTGCTTTATTCACTATGCCAAAGCCTTTGACTGTGTGGATCACAATAAACTGTGGAAAATTCTCAAAGAGATGGGAATACCAGACCACCTAACCTGCCTCTTGAGAAATCTGTATGCAGGCGAGGAAGCAGCAGTTAGAACTGGACATGGAACAACAGACTGGTTCCAAATAGGAAAAGAGTATGTCAAGGCTGAATATTGTCACCCTGCTTATTTAACTTCTATGCAGAGTACATCATGAGAAACGCTGGACTGGAAGAAACACAAGCTGGAATCAAGATTGCCAGGAGAAATATCAATAACCTCAGATATGCAGATGACACCACCCTTATGGCAGAAAGTGAAGAGGAACTAAAAAGCTTCTTGATGAAAGTGAAGGACGAGAGTGAAAAAGTTGGCTTAAAGCTCAACATTCAGAAAACGAAGATCATGGCATCTGGTCCCATCACTTCATGGGAAATAGATGGGGAAACAGTGGAAACAGTGTCAGACTTTATTTTGGGGGGCTCCAAAATCACTGCAGATGGTGATTGCAGCCATGAAATTAAAAGACGCTTACTCCTTGGAAGAAAATTATGACCAACCTAGATATTATATTCAAAAGCAGAGACATTATTTTGCTGACTAAGGTCTGTCTAATCAAGACTATGGTTTTTCCAGTGGTCATGTATGGATGTGAGAGTTGGACTGTGAAGAAAGCTGAGCACCAAAGAATTGATGCTTTTGAACTGTGGTGTTGGAGAAGACTCTTGAGAGTCCCTTGGACTGCAAGGAGATCCAACCAGTCCATTCTGAAGGAGATCGGCCCTGGGATTTCTTTGGAGGGAATGATGCTGAAGCTGAAACTCCAGTACTTTGCCCACCTCATGCGAAGAGTTGACTCATTGGAAAAGACTCTGATGCTGGGAGGGATTGGGGGCAGGAGGAGAAGGGGATGACAGAGGATGAGATGGCTGGATGGCATCACTGACTCGATGGATGTGAGTCTGTGTGAACTCTGGGAGTTGGTGATGGACAGGGAGTCCTGACGTGCTGATTCATAGGGTCGCAAAGAGTTGGATATGACTGAGCGACTGAACTGAACTGAAGATAGTATATATGCCCACACTATGTTGATTAAAACACCCTTGCTCCATCAGAGCTTTGGTCCCCATGTCTTTCATCCTTTCTCTCTCTCTCTATCTCTCTATTTCTGGCTGATTTCCTGGAACACGAAAGCTGGCTGCGTAACCCAGGAAATATTAGCCTCTCTCCTTCTTTCGCTTTCTCATCATCAACTCTGGACCACCAGGTTCTGGTCCATTAAAGGACCTCAACAGACAACAAAGTATCAGAAAGAGAAATTAAGGAAACACTCTCATTTACCATCACATCAAAAAGAAATAATAAATAGGAATAAACCTAAGGAAACAAAAGACCTATATTCAAAAAAACTGTAAGATGCCGATAAAAGAAACTGAAGATCACACAAACAGATAGAAAGATATACCCTGGTTTTTTATTTGAAAGATTCAATATTGTTAAAATGACCATACTGTTAGGGGAAGCACACTGATTGAAACCACCCACCCTGGCCAGGTACCATAGTAACCATTTGTATGAGTTGTTTTATGACAGGAGATCCTGATAAGGAATACGGAACTAATAAGCCACCATCAACCAGAAGAGTTCGGAAAAGGTCTAAAGGAGATACTGTGTGTCTGTCCACTTCCCAGAATCCCTCTTGCTAGCATCCATCTTGGCTGAGTGAAGCGTGCGCCACCAGGAAAGACTCTGAATTAGAATGATTGGTCAAAGACCTCCTGGAAACTAATCCCATCACCATAAAACCCAACATTGTGAGCCACGCTGCAGAGCAGTTCTCCTGGGTTCCCTTACTCTACTGCTCTCCACCGGGGTGCCCTTTCCCAATAAAGTCTCTTGCTTTTTCAGCCCATGTGTCTCCTCGGACAATTCATTTCTGATGTTAGACAAGAGCCCAGTTTCGGGCCCTGGAAGGGGTCCGTCTTCCTGCAACAAGACTACCCAAGGCAGTCTACAGATTCAGTGCAATTCCTATCAAACTATCAATGGCATATTTTCACAGAACTGGAACAAAAAAAAATATTTTTTAACTTGTATGAAGACACAAAAGAATAGCCAAAACAATCCTGAGAAAGAATGGAGCTTGAGGAATCATGGTCCTCAACTTTAGATGATACTACAAAGCTACAGTAATCAAAACAATATGATGCTGGCATATAAACAGACATATAGATTAATAGATCAGGATAGAAAGTCTGAGATGAACTCATGCACTATGGTCAATTAATTTATGATGAATAAGGCAATAATACACAATGGAGAAAAGATAGTCTCTTTGGTAAGTGGTTCCAGGAAAAGTGGACAGCTACATGTAAAAAAATGAAATTAGAACATTGTCTAACACCATGTGCAAGAATAAACTAAAAATGGATCAAAGAACTAAACGAAAGATTGGATACTATAAACGCCTAGAGGAAAACGTAGGCAGAACAATTTTTGACATAAGTTGCTGTAATGCTTTTTTTGGATTTGTCTCCTATAGTAATATTTAGAAACAAAAACAAAAATAAACAAATAAAACCTAATTAAACTTAAAAGTTGTTTTACAACAAAGGAAATCATAAACAAAATGAAAAGACAATCTACTGACTTGGAGAAAATATTTTCAAAGGATGCTACCAACAAAGAATTCATTTCCAAAATATACAAGCAGTTCAATATTTAAAAAAAAAGAAAAACAGGAAGCAGACTCAATAAATATTTCTCCAAACAGACATACAGATAGCCAACAGGCTCATGGAAAGATGCTTAATATTGCTAATTACATTAAGTCCCCTATAGCTGAATGATTTCCATTCCGATTACGTTTGTGAGTCCAATTTGTTCATAAGTCCAACAAAGTTAGCCTAGGTACCCAACTAAGTTTACTGGGTACACCGATATAAATAGATTTATAATGCTTTTCACACAAATAGTACATTTAAAAAGAAACATTTTTAATCTGATAGTACGGTGATCTTGGGCTCCCCAGGTAGCTCTGTGGTGAAGAATCCACTTGCCAAGCAGGCGCTGTGGGTTCACTCCCTGGGTCAGGAAGATCCCCTACAGAAGGAAATGGCAACCCACTCCTGTATTCTTGCCTGGAAAATCCCATGGACAGAGGAGCCTGGCAGGCTACAGTCCATGGGGTCACAAAAGAGTCAGACATGACTTAGTGACTAAACAACAACAACAATAATCTTACATACACATGTGGTATATATATCCAATGGAATACTACTCAGCCATAAAAAATATGATATCACATATATGAAATCTAAAATGTGACGCAAATGAAGCTATCTATGAAACAGAAACAGACTCACAGAAATAGAGAACAGACTTGTTGTTGCAAAGAGGGTGGGGGCTGGGGAAGGGATGAATTGGGAGTTTGGGGTTAGTAGATGTAAAATATTATATAATCAATAGAATGGATAAACAAGGATACTATATGGCATTGAGAACTACTTTGAGTACTATATAGGCAACAGAAGTACTAGCTGGATTGGGGTAGGGGGTAAGGGCATGAAAGTGAGTAGAGTCAGAACACATTTGGGTGTTTGAATTTTGTGCTTAAAATATTTTAAGCAGGATTACTCCAGAAAAATGTTTACATGGTGGAAAATTCACTCTGTCTCATTATTGAGAATTGCTCGTAGGTGGACAAGGGGAACAGATAGAAATCTATTGAGAAAAATCATGGAGACCAGAAGTAATGCAGAGGAAATGTTGATAGAGGGTAGTTTGGAGATTTTTTAAAATTAACTTTTATTGGAGTATAGTTGATTTACAATGTTGTTTTAGTTTCTGCTGTATAGCAAGTGAATCAGTTATACATATATCCACTCTTTTTTTTTTTTAGTTTCTTTTCCCAGTCATTATGGAGTATTGAGTAGAGTTCTATCTGCTATACAGTAGGTTCTTATTAGTTATCTACTTTTGGAAATGGAGTCAACAGGCCTTTGATGAATTGGACTTGGATGTATTGAGAATCTGACAGAAATAACCCCCATATTTCTACCTGAAGAATCTGGGTTATGGTGGGCCACTCATCAGAATAAGGAATAGTGGGAGAATATCAGCTCTCAGTGGGAACATGACTTCAATTTTGGGCAAACTGCCTACATTAAGGGAAGTGGAGCTATGACTGGAGACGCAGAGTGGACACTGACGGCTCTATAACTGTGAGAGTTTGGTTTCAACTCTTGAGCAGAACAGGAAAAGTCACTCTGTAATTGAAGCCTAAATTTCCAAGGAGCAGTCCTGTCACTGAAAGCTTGCTCCTACACCAGCCCCTTGCTCTTTGTCCACATCTGCCTTTTGACCCCTTATTTTAATACTGCTGCTCGCCGAAATGCAGTAAGGTTAGCTTTCTTGGCACTCAAAGATAAGAAAGCCCTTGTTATAGGAAAGCTCACTCCTAGTCTTTAAGCCAGGACATCACCCTGCCCAGTGCTGCCTCCAACCAGTGGGGCTGGTTTGCCTGAAAGCGGAGCTCTCTTCTCAGGGGGATTGGGTATCAGCGGTACCCTATCCTAGCATCAGGCCAACGGCAAGCTTCTTTGCTTATTGCACACAAGGAAGTCTAGGGCATTTGGAATGTAGACTCGGACCAGGATGCACCCTTACCATCAGGGGTAAGCCAGTGTGACAACTCAATGAACTGTGGTCTCCATGCTTAAGGCTATAGCTACCACAACTGAGTAGCACCAAACCTCCTCAAACGAAATCTCACCAGGAAGCCTAGCAAGCTGAGTAGCACCTCCTTCACCAGGCTCCACCTGGTGAAAGCACCCAGATCTTCATGCTGGGTATTTGTTTCAGTCTTGTGTTGCAGTCTTTTTTGCTTAATCCAGTAACCCCGTTCTTCTGTTTAAAATAACAACAACAAGAAGGAGCAGCCACCTCAAAAAGAACAAAAGAAAGAAAGAAAGGCTGTGTGCATTATTCTTACTTTCAGAAATGTAAGTGCAAGACCAACCCCACTATGATCTTCAGGAGATGTGCTCAGCCTCAGGCCCGCAACAAGAATGAGAATGAGGGCTTTCTCAACCACTGCTGGGAAGCCAATTCTCCACTTATCGTGCTCCCACTGGCTTAGGCCAGTTGCAGAGTGAGGTGTATAATACAGTACCAAAGGGGGTTGCTTTATAGTGCCCTATTCTAATTCTTGTTCTCAAGTCCTCATTCATTGGCTGGGATGGGGGTGAGGGGGAGAAGTTGTGAACTATACAGTCCATGGAATTCTCCAGGCCAGAATACTAGAGTGGGTAGCCTTTCCCTTCTCCAGGGGATCTTCCCAACCCAGGGATCGAACCCAGGTCTCCCACATGGCAGGCAGATTCTTTACCAGTTGAGCCAGCAGGGAAGCCCGTGCAAAAGAAGGGACTTAAATTTACCAATTAAAGTTTACAGTCTATTTGGGGTCAATGCAATCTTTCAGGATTTCTTCCTCCTCCTTTTTCTAGACTAAAGGTCACATCATACAAGAAAGGTTTGGCAGGGGCAGGAGTGGTGCTTAAAGTCCTGCCGGCCTCTGCTGCTCCCACAAGCTACTGAGAAAGCACGCGGCAGATAAAAGTTCCTTCAACATACATAACAAAGGAGTCTCAGTGGTCCTCAGCCTACCTGCACTTAGTCCCAGCTCCTGTCTATGCAGCCTCTGAATCCTGTTTACATCTGGGCATGTGTTCGGGTATTCCTAGAATCTGCTGTGCATTATCTCTTACTCTTGAAATTATTCTAGCAACTTCTATGTGAGTCTAAAATTATTTCAAATTTTTTAAATATTCAAATAAATGTTTAAAGCAAACAAAAATGAATCTCTTCCGTGCTAGCCAGGAGCCAAGGGAAACAGGAATAGGACCTTAAGCTCACTACTGAATAAGTCAACAAGGCAATTAACCTTCTGGCATAGTCACTTCTTCATTATTCAGAGTCACTTGCACAGCAGTGTCTTCTCAGAGTCGATGTCTGTCTGGTGTGTCTATCCTCTTCACTCCCCCATCTCTCAGGCCCTGGGCAGGGAAGGGTGTTGAGTACCTGAAAGCCCCACACCAACCACACCCCCTATTATCTACCTTCCTAATCTTTCTCCCTTTCCCAGTGAGAATTCTACTTAGTCTTTTCTTAAGAGGAATCCAAACTCCTCCTAAATTTGTCTCTTTTCTAAGGGATTACTCTTCTAAAGGGGCTTCCCTGGTGGCTCAAATGCTAAAGAATCTGCCTGCAACACAGAAGACCCAGGTTCTATTCCCACCCCCCACCCCACCCCCCCCAGAGAAGAGCATGGCAACCCACTCCAGTATTCTTGCCTGGAGAATCCCATGGGCAGAGGAACCTGGCAGGCTACAGTCCATGGGGTCACAAAGATAGGACATGACTGAGCAACTAACACTTTCACTCTTACAAGGGAGACACTAAGCTTTGTAACTTAGTCCTGATGGTGTGTGGAGAGCTGGAAGATCATGAAGAGATAGGGAAACAGTATTTTTCTCTCTTTTGCTGCTGAATCTCTGAACCTGCTTCCTGTTGTTGGAGAATGCCTCCACTCATTTCCCACCTCAGAGGCTGAATATGAGATACCTTCCCATCCTCCCTTGCAAGCAGGCATAGCACATATTCTAAGTTCTGCCAATCAGATACTTCCTCCCAAGGCTTTGAATTGGGATGGAGAGAATGACAGACTCTACAGACTCCATTCTGGTGAGAAGTGGTAGAAAGAGCACTGGTATTACTTCTAGAGGCAGTGGGCAAGGTTCAATGGCAGTGGTATCAGAGGGGTGAGTGGTGGCATCTAATATCTGCAAGGAAAATGGGATCTTCCCTAGACCACTTGGGACACAGCTCCTGGCTGCAGAGCTCTTGACCTCGCTGGCTAGCCCTCCTGGAGATTTGGTCAGCTGTCACGGAGTTGCAGCTGGTTTGAGACTGCAGCTGTGCAGGGTGATTTAACACTGAGAGACCACAGTAGCCAAGTTTAATATGAAAATAGATTCATTTGGGAACCAACACAGGCTTTCCAGGAACTCAGACTGTGTAAGTCAAGATCAAGTCTTGGATGGAGATAGAATTTTTTTCCCCCTGGAATCACAAGTTCTCTAGGGGACCCTATACTATAAAGTCAGCCTTAATGTACATGAACTTAAGACCCATTGATTTATCCTGTACACACTATTATATATAAAATAGATACCCAACAAGAACCTGCTATATAGCACAGAGAACTATACTCAGTATTCTGTAATAACCCATAAGGGAAAAGAATCTTTAAAAAAAAAAAAAAAATATATATATATATATATATATATAGCTGCATAATTGAATCACTTTGTTGTACACCTGAAACTAATCCAACATTGTAAATCAATTATAGTTGTTTTTTTTTTTTAATAAAGACATTAATAACACCAGGAACAGAGCACCTCAGACCTGGCTTTTTCTCAAGCTCAACTTAGTATGTAGCAATCTAATGGACTGCAAGGAGATCCAACCAATCCATTCTGAAGGAGATCAGCCCTGGGATTTCTTTGGAAGGAATGATGCTAAAGCTGAAACTCCAGTACTTTGGCCACCTCATGCGAAGAGTTGACTCATTGGAAAAGACTCTGATGCTGGGAGAGACTGGGGGCAGGAGGAGACGGGGACGACAGAGGGTGAGATGGCTGGATGGCATCACTGACTCGATGGACATGAGTTTGAGTGAACACCGGGAGTTGGTGATGGACAGGGAGGCCTGGCGTGCTGTGATTCACGGGGTCTCAAAGAGTTGGACATGACTGAGCAACTGAACTGAATGGATTTTTGCAAATTTTTTTTTCTTTTACCTTGTTTCCTACTTTGGGGTAGATGATCCAGTGTGGACCTAATGCAGCAAGAAAATAATTTCAAGGGAAAAGAAGAGAGAATACCTACAGGAAAGAGATCTTTTTTTAATGCATCTTTCAGAGTAGGAAAGTTTATGTCCATGTGGCCTTCCTGTACCTCTGAAGCATGGTCTCTGCAGCACAGTGGGAGAAAGCTTGGGTTTCTGCAAGAGAAGCACATGAAAGCACAACTAACCAGGTTGGGAAGATCCCCTGGAGGAGGGCATGGCAACCCACTCCAGTATTCTTGCCTGGAGAATCCCTTGGAGAGGGGAGCCTGGTGGGCTACAGTCTGTGGGGTCGCAAAGAGTCAGACACAATTGAACAACTTTCACTTTTCAACCTCTCTATAGAAGATTTCTCCCAACAGAGTTTAGGTTCACAGACCCTGGCCAGCCAGGACAGTATGACTGGTAACCTGACAAGCTCCGACAAGAAGCTCTTCTCTTTCCTCCACCCTGCAGATAATCTTAAATAAGCTGTCTGGCAATTGCAATAAAGGTTTGGATTGGAATTGCTGGAATCTGGGAATGTCAGTTTTGCTTGTGATGACTGCTGCAAGTGTTTTCCTAAATATCGTGGGGGCGAGGCTCCTGCTACACTAACTTTTTGTAGGCTGTACTCTTTGTTATCTGTTTTGTTTTTTTTTTTTGTTTGTTTGTTTTTCAGCAACAAAGACATCAATGGTTCAATGATGGGGTATCTTACACATGTAAAGCAAGGTCCTGGAGTGACATGCCACCATGTGCAAAGGACAGCAGCAGGACACGGTGGCAGTCTTCGTTCTGTTGCGCTCTTTGGAAAAGTAAGACACAGGAGAGAATTGCAGTGGGTTAAGCCTACTGTGGAGTTTAGAGGAGTTACATCCATTTCTAGTATAACAGAGCAAGATATGGTGATCACACTTTACAGTGGCCAGTGTATAAAAATTAAAAGTTTTTAATAAAAGCAGGACCATGGTTTCCATTTTAAACTTATCTCTTGTACACTCAGAACCCTATGTGGGAGGTAAGATCTGAACATTCATGCATTCAGTCTTATTAAGGGTGCATGAGTCAGGCACTGTTCTTGGCCTAAGAACAGAATGGACAGGTTCCCCGCACTTAGTAGATCTTATGTTCTAGAGAAGAAAGAGGATAAACAACACATAAGTAATTTCCTATCACTGCAAGTGCTAAAGAAAAACTGCTATCAATTTATCAAACAGAGCTCAATACGTTCGAAGCACTGTTAGTGTTTTACAAATATTAACTCATAACAACCTAAAAAGTAGGTACATAATTATCCTCATTTTTTAGATCAGAAACATAAAGCACAAAAAGGTGAAGTAATTTAGCAAGCATGTAGTGAAGAGAGGATTTGAAGCCCAGAGGTAGAACTCTGTTTCCTGAATGAAGCAAGGTAACAGAATTCAAAAGAGGGAGGTACTGATTTAGAGAGAGCATCTAGGAAAGGCTTACCAGGAGCTAAATTTAGAGCTGAGATTTGAAAACTGAGAAGAAACAGTCAAGCAAGGATTGGAACAGAGCTCTCCAAGCAGCATGAACGGCACATGCGAAGGCCCTGTGGAAAGAGCACCCTCATACCTCCTGGCACTAGAGGAGGTCACAGAGGGAGGCAGAGACCTGTTTGTGTGGAGTCTTGGAGGCCACAGTGGGGAGTATGGATTTTATTCTAGTTAGAATGGGGAGCTCTTCAGAAGCAGGGGAGTAAAATGATCCACTGTGCAAAACTACACAGTCCCCACTGTACATTTAAAAGAATGTAAATGTGTGGGGGAAAAAAAGCCCTTGAGATCATACCACCTGATTAAGTGATTAATTCTGGGCATGGTTTGAGACCATGACAGTGATTAAGGGTCATCATGACAATGATCTGGCTTTACTTGTCTTTTACCTGAAAAGCTACTTTTGTTATTATACAAATGAGTAACTTTTAAAAATAATTTGAGCTCCATAAAATCCCATATGTGTTGTGTAGCTTAAAACCTCCTCAGTTACAAGCAGTTGCATCGCTCTGAATTAAACACATATTTGTGGAACCTGTGAACTCTACTTCAGACACAAACTGAATTACAGTGTGTGTATCTCCCTTAGCGAAACCACAGACTATCACGTGTACCATGTAGCGAGCAGAATGTCTTAGGGAGAAGTTGGTAAGACTGAAAAGAGGCAAGATAAGTAAAGCTGACTGTGAGACTAAGAAAACCCAAATAGGGAGTAAGAACTCGATAAGTGAACTTATTTACAAAATAGAAATAGACTCACAGACATAGAAGACAAACTTATGGTTACCAAAGGGGATGAGAGGCACATAAATTAGGATTTGAGATTAACAGATACACACTACGTAAGGACTTACTGTATAGCTCAGGGAACTATATTCAATATCCTGTAATAACATATAATGGAACAGAATCTGAAACAGGAAAGATAATGAGTAACTGAATCACTTTGCTATGTACCTGAAACTAACACAAGATTGTAAGTTAACTACTGTTGTATTGTTGTTGTTCAGTTGCCTAGCTGTGTCCAACTCTTTGCAACCCCATGGACTGCAGCACGCCAGGCCTCTCCGTCCCTCACCGTTTTCCCAAGTTCAGGACCTTTGCATAGGTGATGCCATTCAGCCATGTCATCCTCTGATGCCCTCTTCTCCTTCTGCCCTCAGTCTTTCCCAGCATCAGGGACTTTTCCAATGAGTCAGCTATTCTCATCAGATGGCCAAAACACTGGAGCTTCAGCTTCATCATACTTCATTTTAAAAAATAGAAAAAGAGTAAGAACTTGGCTGGCTTCTTCCAGTAGGAAGCAATGGATCATTCTATGCATTGTCTAAACTATGAAAACCATTTTTAGTATATAGTGAGCTACTGCCAATTTTTATCTTTCTTTGTAGCATGACCTGATGAAATGTTTTTTGGAAGAAACCTGGCTTATCTCCAACACCTACTCCCATGACAGTTGAGCCACTTGGGATTTACTATACACTGTCATATCTCACTGCTTTCAATCTTCCTCCTCCCTGTTCACAACCTCTCGTTCATCACATGGCTTATGTTTTGCTGTGTGACGCTTCACTTCATCTCCTTTCATTCTGCTTCGAGACTCCAGCACCCCCTGCCTAGTTGCTTAATGCCTTCATTTCCAGTGACTTTTTTGTCCAGTCAGCTTTGGCGATTGCCTTCCATTGTCATACCCTGAAAATATTCGTTACAAGTTATTAGCCACCAGTTCTGCAATTTACACTCAAACATTCTACCTTTGGGCTCAAGTACTCACATTGCCGAATCCTTTCCTGTCATGCGACCTCTAACACATCACTTGTATCTCTCTCTTGACATGCAGGGCTTCTTTCTGTTGTCTTCTCTGTCTTGCTTAGACTCCATGATTCATTATAATCCACAATCTTCTCTTTTCCTTCTAAAAAACTCTCTTTTTTACTCCTAGAAAACTTTGAGATTTTCCAGCTTAACATGCTTTTTAGTTTCTATGATCTTTTCTTTCCTGATGCATGAGTTCTTTACAGGTATATTTTTCAATACCAAATATAAGGGAATTTCCTAGTAATCTTTTTGTTGATGATTTTGAGCTGAATGTCTTACTATCAGACAACATACTCTGATTTCATTCCTTTTAAATATATTGGTTATCTGTTGCTACACAACGTATTACTACAAAACCTAAACAGTTAAAATTCACAAATACTTATTGATTACTTCAGTTTCTATGAGTCAGAAATCTGGACATAGTTTAATTGGGTACCTCCAACTCAGAGTCTTTCAAAACGTCTCTCGCAAGGCTGTGATCAAGGTCTCAACTGGCTGCAGTCAGCTCAAGGCCCATTTTGGGAGGACCCACTCTGAGCCTACTCCTGTGGCCACTGGCAGACGTCTGGTCATTACTGGTTATTGGCTGGAGATATCAGTTCCTTGCCATGTGGGCCTCTCTCCATAAAGCTACTCACAGCTCAGCAGCTGGCCTCCCTCAGAGTGAGCAAATAAAGGCATCTAAACAGAAGTCATGGTGTTTCTTTAAAAAAAAGAACAAACCAAAAAACACACCAGACTTTATCTTTTAGAGCAGTTTTGGGTTCACAGCAAAATTAAGCACAAAGTACAGAGTTTCTTATACACCCTCTTCCCCTATACATGTACAACCACCTACACCATTGACATCTCCCACCAGAGTGGTACATTTCTTACAACTGATGAGCCTACATTAACACACCCTTATCACCCAAAGTCCATATTTTACATTAGGGTTCAGTCTTGGTGATATACATTTTATTGGTTTTGACAAATGTATACTGAC
This sequence comes from Oryx dammah, assembly GCF_014754425.2. Lineage (NCBI taxonomy): Eukaryota > Metazoa > Chordata > Mammalia > Artiodactyla > Bovidae > Oryx > Oryx dammah. Next base: position 75,335,415 of record NW_024070189.1, on the reverse strand, counting down.
AGGTATCCTCCATTACTGAACCGCACAGAACAGTTGCAATGCCTTAAAAACCCTCTGGGCTCTCCCTGTTCATCCCTCCCTCTCCTTAACCCATGGAAACCACAGATCATTTACTGTCTTCATTGTTTTTTTCCTTTTCCAGGACATCATAGACAGCAGGTAACTTTTATTGGTTCCTATCATTAAGAAATATGCATTTAAGTTTCCTCCATGTCTTTTAATTACTTGATAGCTCACTTCTTTTTAGCTCTAAATAATATTCCATTATCTGGAGGTACCACGGTTTATTTACCTTTTCATCTATTGAAGGACATCTTGGTTGCTACCAAGCCTTGGCAAGCCTAGTTTTTGTCATCTAATCTTAGAAATAACAACCCATTACTTCTGTGGCATTCAGTTTATTGGAAGCAAATCAGTAAGTTCAGTCCACACTCAAAGGGAGAGATTACACAAGGGTGTGACTTTATCTTAGAGGTTGCCTATTACACCAGAGGAGATAAATGTTTAGAGCTAACTTGAGCATGCCTAAGCAGCCATGCCAGTTAAAGCCATGCCTTTATAGAATTTATGGCTGAAAAGACTCTGCTTTTGTTTTTCTGTAGCATAATTTACCGAAGTACTAAGAACTACTGAGCAACACAATGAATGCTCTTGGCCCTATTGAGAATGATCCTAAAGCAACGTACAGTGCTGTAAAATTTTCTGCCAGCTCATTTTTACTGGAAAAATAGAATCTTCCTCTGGCACATTTTCTTGTACCACTATCCCATTCAAGTTTCTAAAAAATGGACCTCCCAATTACATTGTGCCATTTATTCCACTCCTCCCTGTGCTGCAAAATGAAGTATATTAATAGAAGACAAAATATCCAGTGAGTAAGATGACTCCAGTGTTATTGCATATATTATATCACATATTTCTACTTATACATCTGTACAGAAATGACGATGAACTGAATATCCGGTTTCACAAAGTAGGCACCTGCTTGCTAAAGGTTTGGATGTAATGCTAAACAATAATGTAGAAAATTTTAAATAAAGAATATTTACCAATACTCATAGCAAAATACGTATATTTGTGACATTTTATATATAAATCAATAAAATACCACTGAAATGTATATGTGAAATCAGATTCTACATTTTCTTTTTTTGCAGGGAAACTTTATACTATTTATACCTCAGTTGGTATGAAAGGGTGATATATGGTGCTTTTTTCCTTCCTCAGATCCTAAAATCCCCCAACTAATCCAACAGTTTGGTGGAAAAAGTATTTGTTAAACCGTCTCGCGGTGGGAACTGGGAATCTACATGCTTGAAACTTTTAACAGATGAATCCCTTAACTCTCTGAGAGAGGTGCCCACATGCTGCACAGAACCTCTGCTCATTGCCTTATTGGATAGTTACATCCAACCTAAGTATGTTCTCATGTTAAACGATCAATGATTTCTGCCTCAGGTGGAAACAAAAATCCCTAGGATCGTTAGAAAACAGTGGCACCACCTCACCACAAGAGGGAGTAAAGAGCCACAAAAGCATCTCATTCAGTATCTTTAGAGCTAGGCTCTAGCGCTCTAGAGAAAACAGAAGTTTGGCTGTTTCTATTTCCCTCACCCTCTTTCTTGGTCTAATAATCCAGAGACTTTCTTCTGGCCAAAGACAGGGCCAGTACCTTCAGATCCCTCTATAGAGACAAGGAAAATAGAAACGGAAGCAGCTTACTTCTCCTGTGCTATCCTAGCCTGACTTTCCATGGAGCACTCCCCATACGGATTCACACAGAATTGAAACAGGTTCCTGTCTCAGTGCTAAAGGCACCCTTCAGTGCCTGCCTCTGCTCTCCAATTTTCTGTCTGAGCCCAAATATCTGGTTTCTGAGTATACATGCCATGTTCTGTGATTCAAGTAATCCTTGAATTAACTTATCACTTTAACTAGGTGATACAGTGGTCAATGAGTAACTTTCAAAGGCCAACAGTAAGGACTCAATTAGCAGAGAAAGGTCAGACTTAGAGCCTAGGAAAACACATCTTTCCTGGAATGACATAAATAGAGATCTTCTGTTATAATCCACAATCGTTTCTGAGTGCTTTGCGCCTGGGGAAGTTCTAAAACGCTCAACTCCCTAAGTGGTAGCACATTCATACTCAGTTAAGCATATGGGGTGTTTGGGGATTTTTTTTCATTGTTAGCACAGCCTGGGGGAAAAAAAATGATGAATAGAGCTGAGTAAGATAGTTTCCCTTCAGCAGAGTTAGTCAGATGCTGCAGGCAGAATGTCAGGCAAAAAATACAGGGAGGAGTAAATACAATGGGAGGTAACGTATGGCAACAGAAATATGATTCCTTGAGTACTGACTAATGTTTATGAATACGCACAGATTCAATAGAGCAGTTTTCAAAACTGCGGTTTAAAATTTTTTGAAAATACATCATCAAATTACTGTCACAAGAGTTCACTCTTCTACTACATCTATGATAACTCTTCTCCAAAGAGTTCCAAGTGTTGTACTAAATAGAAATGTTTCTTTTTTAAAAAAAACACTGTCAGAGGCAAAGCTTAATTTAGTTACGATGTGCTGGGAGAAAAGATGGGAAAACCATAACCAAGATGCCTTAAAGAGTGAAGATGACTCTCAATGGCTGGAGAAAGAGCATTGGTGGAATCTTTGGACCCAACAACATTCAGCTAAGCTAAAGGAGTGAGAATACAGCTACAGCCAAGTGCCATAGCCATCTCAAATGCTTGTTGGAGCTGACTGCAACTTGGGAGACACATCGCATCTTGAATCTTGTTATCTTCCAACAGATTTCAGATCCAGAACTTCTCATGATGCAATTCCCCAGACTCTTCTCCCTAATACTCTTCTGCTATGAACACTGGCCCCTCTTCTACAATGCTCATTTATTATAGAGAAATCTATGCCTCTATCTCATTACAAACTTGTATTCCTGCCATTGTTATCCATGTTTCTTCCTAGCTTTCAGTTCAATTCAGTTCAGTTCATTTCAGTCCCTCAGTCGTGTCCAACTCTTTGCGACCCCATGAATTGCAGCACACCAGGCCTCCCTGTCCATCACCACCACCCGGAGTTCAACCAAACTCACATCCATTGAGTCCGTGATGCCATCCAGCCATCTCATCCTCTGTCATCCCCTTCTCCTCCTGCCCCCAATCCCTCCCAGCATCAGAGTCTTTTCCAAAGAGTCAACTCTTCGTATGAGGTGGCCAAAGTACTGAAGTTTCAGCTTCAGCATCACCCCCTCCAAAGAAATCCCAGGGCTGATCTCCTTCAAAATGGACTGATTGGATCTCCTTGCAGTCCAAGGGACTCTCAAGAGTCTTCTCCAACACCACAGTTCAAAAGCATCAATTCTTCGGCGCTCAGCTTTCTTCACAGACCAACTCTCACATCCACACATGACCACTTGAAAAACCATAGCCTTGACTAGACAGACCTTTGTTGGCAAAGTAATGTCTCTGTTTCTCAATATGCTATCTAGGTGGGTCATAACTTTCCTTCCAAGGAGTAAGCATCTTTTGATTTCATGGCTGCAATCACCATCTGCAGTGATTTTGGAGCCCCCAAAAATAAAGTCTGACATTGTTTCCACTGTTTCTCCATCTATTTCCCATGAAGTGATGGGACCGGATGCCATGATCTTCGTTTTCTGAAGGTTGAGCTTTAAGCCAACTTTTTCACTCTCGTCTTTCACTTTCATCAAGAGGCTTTTGAGTTCCTCTTCACTTTCTGCCATAAGGGTGGTGTCATCTGCATATCTGAGGTTATTGATATTTCTCCTGGCAATCTTGATTCCAACTTGTGTTTCTTCCAGCCCAGCGTTTCTCATGATGTACTCTGCATAGAAGTTAAATAAGCAGGGTGACAATATACAGCCTTGACGTACTCCTTTTCCTATTTGGAACCAGTCTGTTGTTCCATGTCCAGTTCCTAGCTTTAGACTTGCTCAAATCAAAACAGTTTTACAGTTGGGCTCCAAAAGCTCAGAAATTTCTCAGGAGCAGGCCAGCCTGTATTCAGGCTAAGTCTCTCTGTCAGACTCTATCTCAGAAGCTTCAACCAAGGAATGTGTGTCCCAGTGGCCTGTCATGGCCCGTCTCTGCAGTCAGGGGAAGATGAAGCTTGTTGACTGGTTAGACATGGGCCACAGGTACATTTAGAGCTGCAGATGAAATTAGCTCTGTCTACAGTAGGAGCAGCAGAGTCGATTCCCCAGTTAGAGTGAGAAGCTATTAGAAACAGAGTAAACGAACTCTGAGCAGCCAAGAAGCCACACGTGCGCACCTCCACGTCATTTCAGCCCTTCCCTCTCCATCATATCCTAGCACAGTCCCCCTTTGGCTTCTGAGAAACCTTGGATGTCTGAATCTAGTGCAAATGGAACCCCTGGTGTTGTGCAGTGCAGTGGTCCTGGCTATTCTAGAACACACACCTGGTCATTGCTGTCTGATGAGGATCACTAGCATTCATTTGGTCAATGCTGTTTCAGTCTCTGCTCATGCCTTTTGTTAATTTCTATTGTCACCAAGTGACACCCCCACCCCCGCCATACACACACACACACATCACAGGGAGACAAGGCAAGCCAATAACATCTAACAGTAACAACAGACCTCAGATAACAGCCATCACTGTGATAGGGGACACTTCAAAGATGGTAAGGGTGATGGAATGTGTTCATTACCACTGTTTTAAATTCATCTTATAAATAAATTCATCATAGAACAAGGCATGTCATCTATACAAAAATTCATGTAAAATAAACCATTTGTTTCAAATAAAACATCTCTATTTCCCCCTTTTCAGCATTAAAAAAAGAGTAGGTACATTTTACCTATATCTGATTTCTATATTAACCATGTATGATCAAATCAGTTATTGAGTGGTTCACTAGGAAAGAGTGATTGCCCTTCCACAGTGAGACATCTTCTCCAAATTTTCAGAGCAGCAGGCAGATGTAATGAGAATATAACAATTCTTCCCAGGAAAGACATCTTTTTTCCTTAGAGTGATCCAGCTCTGCCCCCACAGTCTGTAGTTTGCCACTGCAAAATCCCACTATCAGGCTTTCAGGTGGCCATGGGGGTACTAACTGTGAGGCACTAGGCCTGCTGATGCTCTCAGACCTGTACTGAACAAATGTGGGCTCAGGAGCCAGAGGCTGAGGACTTCACCCTGCTAGACTGAAGAGTTTATAGGCAAGGGGTGGTACATGTGGTGGCTAAGAGGGCAGCCACCATCCCAGCTACACCATGTACCAGCTGTGTGCTCAACAGTCCTTCCTTTCTGAGACTTCATTTTCTCACCTATAAAATGGAGATAAGAGTTCCTGCTCTTAGTACTAAGTAAAGAAATTGAATTTGATGAGGGTTTTGATTTGCGCTGTGGTCTTTGTTTTTCATTGTGTTTTTAAGTGCCCAGGAGGTAAAGCTGGGTCTGAACTCTTAATTCCATCGGAAGAAGGACTGTCGTTGACAACTTAGAGCAGCCTTAAACTGAGCAAGAGGAACAATCATTAGATAACTTTGTCCTTCACTAAATAGAAGAAAACAACCAGTGCTTAGATTTCCCTTTACTTACCAACTTGGAAGAGCTAGCAAACAAATCTTAGTTAGCCTAAGGAATTTAAAAACCCTAATGTCTTCTTTCTGGAGAGCTTGTACTTCTAGTTTACATTATTTTGACTCTTAGTTCTGGTTCAGAGATATAAGATGATGCATCACACAATCCCAAGAGAAAAAGTTCAGAGCATTATTAATAGTGATAGCTTATATTTATTGAGGAGGTATTAGACATTCTGTTCGATGTGCCTTAATGATTATTTGAGATAGGCACTCTGGATATGCCTATTATACAGATGAGGAAACTGTTGTGTCTGACTCTTTGTGACCCCATGGACTGTAGCCTGCCAGGCTCCTCTGTCCATGGGATTTTCCAGGGAAGAATACTGGAGCAGGTTGCCGTTTCCTTCTCTAGGAGATCTTTCCCACCCAGGGATCATCCCTACATCTCCTGCACTGGCAGGAAGATTCTTTACCACTGAGCCACCAGCCCCCAAAATCCTGTAAATGATCACAAATGCTTAAAAATAATATATTTTAATTTGACTTAGTATATCCTCATGATAGTTTAGGACAGACTATAATTCTGAATTCTAGCTGGTCTGCCTCCCTTGACCAGGCCCAGTGCCCACTTGTTTGTTTCTAGGCAAAATTTCCAGCACTAAAGTTTCTTAGGTTCCCTCTCCCTTCTCTAAAAGAGCAAGAATTTCCCACATGGAATATAAAACCAACCTAGCAATCATCTAGTATCAATCAGAACTCTTTCAGTTATAGAAAAGAAATGACTCAAACTGGCTTAAGCAAAAAAAAAAAAAAAGAAAAGTAAACATATCAGCTCTTGAAACTGAAGAAGTCCAGGAAGAGGCGACTGTAGGTGTGACTGGAAGTACTGCCTCAGATGAGAGCATCACAGCTCACTTCATCTCCATCCCTCTGCTTCTCAGGGAGGCACACTGGTTGCCAGAAGCTCCAGACTCATAGCCTCACAGTTTCAAGTCCAGTGAGGAGAAAGGATGATTCTTGGCCTGTGTCTCAAGCAAAAGTGCTAGGTTGATTACAGTTGAGCCTCATTGCAAAGGTGTATTATGTAATCAACCTTGAATCAATCACTGATGCAAAAGGGAGGACATGCTCTGATTGGCCGGACCCAGGTCATGTGACCAGCCGTCGTCAGAGGTGCCGTCAGTGTCTGGAAAGAGAGTTGGGGGCAGGTGGTACTCCTGACCTACAGAGGAGCCCAGATGTCGTTAACAACAGAAAGAGAGTGGAAGCTGACCGGCAGAATGTAAATGATCACAACCTAAATGGCGATAGGTCCTAATACCCTATGAGCCCAGGGACTTGACTGCATGTGTTCTTAACTCAGCTCTGGGCCAGTGAATGACAACAAGACATAACGTTAGAAGTCTGAACAATTCCTGAAACCCTGGCCAGATAATGATTGCCAACATATGGGCAGAGGTCCCATATTCTGGCGAAGTATAAATTTAAACAGTTAACATAAAGCATCTCTCGCTCAACAGTGAAGTTTTGCCAGAGTCAATACCTGTGAATCCAGAGCACTGTAACAAGTGTCAACCACCCCCACACTCACTTTGTCATGACCTTGGAAATTCCAGGATTTAGAACAAACGAGCCGTAACAGAGACTGAAGGGGCCGGAGGCAAGTAGGCTCAGAAGGTTTCAGCTTAGCACTGAAAAGCTAACAGAGAAGACTCTTCTCAGATGGTGTCCATATGGTTTACATACAGGGTACATGAGATTTAAGTCAAATCCACAGCCAGGGACAAGGACGATGCAGAAGGAACCAACCAATCACCTTTCTTAGAGCTGGGAGCTTCCGAAAATATGGCCTCAGCTGAACACCAGGAATGAGAGGGGTCGTTGTTGAAGGGAGTGCGGACTGGTAAGACGGAATGTGGTTCTGGTTGGATGGAACTGTTAGCACAGCCCTGGTAGGCTTGGTTGAATACGTTATTATATTTCAAAAGTAAAGAGAAAGGTGCAACACAATAGCTAGTGAATATTTTCAAAATGAGTATTAATATCTATCTCCGAATAGGAATCTTTCTCAAATAGAAATTGTTCATTTTAAATGCCCCAAGGATTATCCAAGTCTCCTAAATAAATTGTGTGCATCGGAGTCCTTCTTCATTAAACAGCCTGGATGATGAAGCTTGTTCAAATATAAGATTCGGCAACTAGCAGTAACTCCCCTCTTAGACAAAGCAGTTACTAACTACAGAGGTATCTTAGCCCAGCAACCCAGCCTCGGGTCACGCTCCAAACCACTCCCATCACTTTCACATCCTTGTCCACATTCTCCAGGAAACGGTGATGATGACGACAATGGCAGCTAAGAAGAACCAAGCCCAAGTGTGCTAAACACTCTTCTTTACCCAAGTGCTTTACATTGGTTATTTCAGTATTACAATTATTTTCTATATTACCATATGTAAAATAGATGAGTGCAAGTTCAATGAGTGAAGCAGGGCACCCAAAGCCAGTGCTCAGGGACAATCCAGAGGGATAGGGTGGGGAAGGAGGTGGGAGGGGGGTTCAGGATAGTGGGGACACATGTATACCTGTGGCCAATTCATGTCGATGTATGGCAAAAAAACTTATAAAATCATAATTATCCTCCAATCAAAATAAATTAAAAACAAATTAATTAATTAAAAAATATTATCTTGACTTAATAGACGAAAGTAACAAAAGATGGAAAAAATAATAACCTACACAGCAAGTGGGCTCCGTCACCCACATGTTTAACCCAGTTATTTGATTTGTGGATATGGTAGTATGGATCTCAATTTTCTTGCTTTCAATAATAAGTTGGTTGTCACTTCTAATAATTGTCAGCATTTGAATTTGGATGCACACGAACAAGCCTCACATAGGTAAGGACAGGACTAAGATGATTTAGGTAATTTTTTAACAACCACTTTCTTTGACCTATCACAGAACATTCTGCCACTGAACACTCGATTCAACTCAGCCACCGACCCATTTTCTGGGAGCTGTGGCAGGCTGTGTAGAGAGTAGGGCTCTCAGTGTTGGTCCTGGGTTCAAGACCTGGCTCTACCACTTACCACTGAGTGGTAAGGAAATAGGTGGGAAATTTTCTTATCTTTTCAGTGTTAGTTCTTTTTGTATAAAACAGAGAACATCGCATCCCTCCCAGTGAGAAAGTACAGTACAGAACAGCTGTTATGTTGCAAGTGTGTGTGCATACTCAGTCACTCAGTCATGTCTGACTCTTTGCGACTCCATGGACCATAGCCCATCATGCTCCTCTTTCCATGGGATTTTCCAAGCCATAATACTGGAGTGGGTTGCCATTTCTTACTTCAAGGGATCTTCCTGACCCAGGGATTGAAGCCACGTCTCCTGCACCGGTAGGAGGATTCTTTACCACTGAGCCACCTGGCATGTTAGCCCCAGCAAATGCTTCATGACAGCATCGTATTCAGTGGGGGAAAGTCTGAATCCCAAGATAATCAATAAATGATATCTGCAAGAGGAACAGAAAATTCACAAGAATACAGGAAAGGATTAAATTCAGAGATAGCCATTCTGTCTCCTCAAGAACTAATCTTGGAAATAACCCTCAGCGTGCCACTTCCTCTTTTCTGGAGCAAAGAACAATTTTATCATCTGTGAGAACTTCCATCATTTCCCTGATCCACTCTTACTTGCATGTAGGGTTTTTAAATTATAACCACAGCAGCAGTTCTCTTAAAGGAGAGGAAATGTGGGGGAGAGGGTTGGAGGCACAGATCAGGCAACTGACTGATACCTTTAGGGGTGCCCCTTCTTGTGATACCAAGAAACTGATGATGATGGTTCGTCACTGCTCAGGGCTATGATCCCTGCTCCAACTCATTAGTCTTGCTTCTTGGTAATATCTGCTTCCCCCTACCGAAACTATTCCTCCATAAAAGCAACTCTTATTTCCTTGAAAAGATGGACTAAGAAGGAGGAGAGGGTAGGAGTTTGGTACACAGTAGTACATATTTCAGAACTTACTTAGGTCACAGCATCATCCTCATCATTGCTCCTTGTTAGACATCAGAACTGCTATTGGTTGGCAGCTGACATTAGGCCATATATAACTACGACATACCTTGGAGAGTATCCACATTGGTATTTGCTTCCTAAAGTTGGCAGTCAGTCACTCTTAGAGATGGTTCAAGAGAATACTTGATGAATCTTACAAGAGAAGCCAGATACGAAAGAGTATGTACTGAATGATTCCATTTATATGAAGTTCAAAAACAGGCAAAACTAATCTAGCACTAGAAGTCAAAATACTGGATGCCTTGGGTGGGGCCCTTCTGGGTAGTACTTGTGTTTTTTGTTTTGTTTTGTTCTGGTACACCACATGGCTTGCGGGATCACAGTTCCCCGACCAGGGATTGAACCCAGGCCCATGGCAGTGAAAGCCCAGAGTCTTAACCGCTGGATCACCAGAGAATTCCCAAAATGTTCTTTTTCTTAGCCAGAGTGCTGCTTAACAGCTGTGTTTCCTTTGTGGGAAATTTATAGCACTGTACCCTTATAATTTTCCACGTTATATTATACTTCAGTAAGTTTACTGAGAAGAAGAGGAGGAGGAGGAAGTAAAGAAGGAGGAAAGAATGAAACAAAATAAGACAAAAGGACACGAATGAAAATTTAAATCAACCCAGGAGTCATTCAGGGGGTGAATGGTTGAATAGACTCTAATACACCCATATAATGGAATACTACTCAGCAATAAAGGGAATGAGTTACTGATACATGCAAGGGGTCCAACATGTTAGTGAAAAAGAGGTCCGTCTCAAATAGTTTATTTTTTTTACATAACATTCTCAAAGAGATAAAATTAGAGGTGGAGAACAGATGATTGGTTATTAGGGATGGGCAGGGAATGGAATGGGAACAGGTATGAGTACAGAGCAAGACTAATGAGTTGGAGCAGGTAGCATGGGAGAATTCTTTTGTGGTTCTGTATCCTGATTATGGTGGTGGTTATAGGAATCTATACATGGGATAAAACAACATAGAACTCTATACACACACATGCACACATGGATGCAGATCAGAAAAAATGAACCGTATTCAGTGAAAACTAAATAAAGTCACTATCTAGTACCAATGCCAATTCCTGGTTTTGGAATTGTACTACACCTATACAACAGGTCACCATAGACCAAGCTGTATAAAAGGTACAAAGGACTCTCTGCCCTATCTTTACAATACTTTATGACTACAATTATTTTAAAATGAAAAGCTTAAAAGATAAAAAAATTTAAAAAGTCTTTGACCCTACCCAGTTTATTCCCATACATACTTGCAAAAGCTGCTCCCCTCAGGAAAGGTTGTGACCCTGGAATTCCTACCTTAGTGTCAAGCACTGTCAGACGAAACGTACAGTCCTCACGTGGAAGTACAACTACAGAAAATACCCTCAAATGGCGAGGGAAAAGAGCAACCAAACTGTGCGTTCAGACTCACTGGTTTCTCTCTCTTGTATGATTTGCATAACAGTTTTCACACCAATTTAGAATTTCAGGTTCCTTTCACAAAACTGTACTCTTCACATATGTGTAGAACGATTTTCTTAAATATTATGGGAACCTGTACAGCAACTATTCTCCAATAAAATTAATTATAAAAAATATGAGAACCAAACAGAATAATTAAAGGTAAGCCCCTAGGGTTAATATCTGTATTGATACCACCATTGATGATTGAAAAGTTTAGATTGTCTGATTCCAAATTCGTTTTCTACTGACAGCGGCCAGGAAGTGAGAGCCTCTCACCAAGACGGCTGCTTTCCTTTCCCTGACGCTAAAAGGAACAGGAGCCAATGCGTCATCAGTGAGATTGCTGCTTTTAAAGTCTGGGAGAGGAGAGCGTGGCAAACTCGACTTTAATGCATATTAGAGAGGCCATTGTCCTTCTTGGCCTGCTAATGAATAAAAGCCAAACTTTTAGAACATAGTTCAAAACAAAGGATAGGTTTTTCAGCCATTGGTCATGTTTACATAGTATTTATTCTTGGTTGAATTTATGTGGTTAGTCAAAGGATAGGTCAGTTTAGTTTAGTCACTCAGTCGTGTCTGACTCTTTGCGACCCCATGAACCGCAGCAGCCAGACCTCCCTGTCCATCACCCACTCCCGGAGTCCACCCAAACCCATGTCCATTGAGTCGGTGATGCCATCCAACCATCTTATCTTCTGTCGTCCCCTTCTCCTCCTGCCTTCAATCTTTATCAGCATCAGGATCTTTCTAAAGGATAGATAAACAAAAACTTCCAAGACCATATTTTGTAATCAGGAGAAATTTAGAAATTCTGTCACATTAGCAAGTATTGGGAAGTGTGATTTACACAAATAGGACTTTGGACACCAACTCTCTGAATGTAACCCAATGAAAAGGAAAAGACTCTACCTAGCCTAGAGCCACAGGGAAAACCACCGGCGATGGAACACAGTCAACGTCTAAACCCCACCCAGGGCTTCATCCTCAGGCTGTGTTCCCGGGCCTGCTCCATCCCTGTGCCAGTAACAGCACGTGCTGTTTGTCAATGTTTCTTCTCGCAGACTCAAGGATCTCAGGGTAGTGATTAGTGATAAGAGAGCAGACAGAACCAAACGATGGGCAGGACCCATGAGATCTGATTCAGTGGTGTGGCTGGAAAGAAACATGGAAGGGTCATCCTCCCTGGGTCAGTTCAATCATTTATTTCTGTGTCCTGGCCTGAGACCTCAAGGGACATAGATATACATCACTGAAGATGAGGATATGAAACCAGAGTTTATTTAACTTTGCAAGTTGGGCTGCAATCTATTTCTGGAAAAAAAATGACTTAAAGATTCTTTCCTTCTCTATGTTCATACTAACACTACAATAGCCAAGACATGCAAACAACCTAAATGTCCATAGACAAATGAATGGAGAAGTCGTGGTGCATATGTACACGTACACACACACACACACACACACACACACACACACACGGAATAGTACTCAGCCATAAAAAGAATGAAATAATGTCATTTGCGGCAACATGGATGGACTTAGAAATTATCACACTAAGCAAAGTCAGAAAGAGAAAGATGAATACCACATGATATCATTTATACATGGAATCTAAAATACAACTCTATTCAATATCCCGGGTGAAACAGTGGACAAGTATATGAAAAAAGAATATATGTATAACTGAATGACTTTTCAATATAGCAGAAATTAGCACAATATTTTAAATCAACAATACCTCAATAAAGTTAAAAAAGTCTTTCCTATTGCTATTTCTCAGATACTTCCAAGAATTAAAATAATTAATTAACCATTAATTAAAACTTGCTTCTTAGTTTTCTTTTAGATTCTTCCATTCAGTAGAGCTTGTAATCAATATTTTGCCATAGACTTATTTACAATCATTTTTATTTTGAATGAAAAAATATGGCCTGAAAACATTTTTCTTTTAGCTATACACACACACACACACACACACACACACACATACACATTCCATTGATTTTGAAAAAGAAATCTGCCACTGCTTTGAACTTATTGCTTTTAAACTTTATTTTTTGGCAACGCCACGGCCTTGGGGATCTGAGTACTCCAACCAGGGATCAAATCCATGCCCTCTGAATTGGAAGCAGAGAGTCTTAACCTCTGGACCACCAGGGAAGTCTCTGAGCTTATTACTTGTAAGATATGCATTTAACACTCAAGAAACTGAAAATGTTAAAGCCAGAAAGCCTATGTGAAGCTAACAAATCCTTGCTTGTACATTGTCAGTGTCCAGATCAGTCAGTAAACTCCTCAGGCACAGGAACCAGGAGTTATTGTGTAGTTCCAAAGCCCAGCCTGACTTTGGGCACCTAATAGGTGTTCAATCATCATTTCTTAAATTGAAAGGATTAATATATCAGGCATAGATGGGACTCACATTTTCACATGGACAACAACTTTAGCCCATTTCATTATATTATTTCATTTTCAGTTCAGTTGCTCAGTCGTGTCCAACTCTTTGCGACCCCATGAATCACAGCACGCCAGGCCTCCCTGTCCATCACCATCTCCCGGAGTTCACTCAGACTCACGTCCATAGAGTCTGTGATGCCATCCAGCCATCTCATCCTGGGTCATCCCCTTCTCCTTCTGCCCCCAATCCCTCCCAGCATCAGAGTCTTTTCCAATGAGTCAACTCTTCTCATGAGGTGGCCAAAGTATATACAACTATATAAATAAAAATGTATATAAATGTGTATATATGTGTATATATTCAGTTTTCAGTTAAAATAAACTATTCCATGAAGAAATCCAGATTCCCTACATATTCTGTTGTCTCTGTTAAAGCCATGGGGGGAAAATAATGATACAGTGCCTACCTCATGCGAAGAGTTGACACATTGGAAAAGACTCTGATGCTGGGAGGGATTGGGGGCAGAAGGAGAAGGGGACGACCCAGGATGAGATGGCTGGATGGCATCACGGACTCGATGGACGTGAGTCTGAGTGAACTCCGGGAGTTGGTGATGGACAGGGAGGCCTGGCGTGCTGCGATTCATGGGGTCGCAAAGAGTCGGACACGACTGAACTGAACTGAACTGAACTGAATCTTCAAAGACGGCTCTCACAATCATTCTAGAATCATTCACATTCATCCTAGAATCCGTGCCCTTATGTAGTCCTTCCTAGACTAAATTGCAGTTGGGCCCATACACAGTAAAGGAACAACTCAGCAGGCTTGAGATGGTCAGATTCTGCACTTTTTAAGGAGAGGACTGACCTCTGACTAGCTCCTGGGAGGTAATCTCTAAGACCTTGCCAAATTCTTTCTGATAAGAGCCCCTGTGTATATCCAGTGCCTTAAGTCATAACCAGATAGTTCATGTTAACTGTGTGATTGATGGTATACACCTGTTTTTGTTCATCTTGGACTCTGAACGCATCTGTATCAGTTTGACCTCTGGAGGCTAGGGAGCCTGAGTAACTGATCAATCACATGGACATTCTACGCTTATGAGACTACCCTTAATAAAAACCTTGGATAAGGCTCCGGTGAGCTCCCTGGTTGGCCACACTTTGTACATGTTATCACACATCGGTACTGAGACAATTAAGTGTTATCTGTGTTATCCACTGGCAAAGTGCAGCTAGAAGCTTGCACTTGGTTTCTCCTGGACTCTGCTCTTTGCTCCTGTTTCCTTTGCTGTTTTTAACTTGTGCCCTTTCACTGGAGTAAATCTTAACTGTGAGTATGATAGCATTTCTGAGTTCTTTTCTTCTAGAGAAGCTGCAGTCCTGATGGCAGTCTCGAGGACCCTACACAGAGCCTGTAACTTGCTTCAACCAGCAGAATGAAGCAGAAATGACACTGTGCTTATTCTGGGTATACACCTTGAGAAGGCCTAGAAACTTCTGTTCCCGCAGTTAGGGCATGTCCTGAGTTATAGTAACTAGAGAGCTCAGGAAGAGGAAAGGCTCAGCCAGTTCAGCAGCACAGTCAAATCTCTCAAGACATCAGTCTCAGTGACTGGCTGTCTGCAACCATGCAAGATCCCATCAAAGACAACCGCCTAGTTAACCCAAAGAATCATGAGCCGTAACAAGATTGTTTTTTTAAAACACTACATTTTGCTGTAGCTTGTTAGATAGCACCAGGTAACTGAAACCAGCAGAATGATAAAATAATTGAAGACATTCAGAATTTAATTGGCTAAGAGATCACACTAAGTAACTGTCACAAACAAATAATTCAACTCAAAACAATTTTCCTAAATTGAAAGCAAGAAACATTTTTTAAAGAGGACTTGGATTTAATAAAATTCTCTCAGGCTGCAGAAATTGTTTATTTTGTTTTAGGCTCCAGGCTTATTTTCATAGCTTATGTAAACAATACCTCACACAGGAATAGTCTTTAGGAGGTTTCAAAGCTCTTCGTGTCTTGTTTAATTTTATCCTTAAAATGAAACTATGAGGTAGTTGATTTCATCCAAAATTTAAAGATAAGGAAAGAGAGCTCTGTGGCAGACAAGGAGCTGGGAACAGCAGTCTCAACTGCTCCAGACATGCCCTCTGGACGCTGCTGGGCTCCCCTGGTCACCCTACAGTGAAGTCCCCAGGAGGAAAAGATGCCACACTCGGACACATTATGTCTGAAAATACTACGGAACGTTTCTACTCACGGATTTCACTGCATGTTGTTCAGTGACTATTTTAGCAAGTTAAAAACGTGCCTCTTCAGTCATGAGAGCACAAAGTCCATGCGACTGGGGAACAGCAATAATCCTGGCCCTTTTATCTAATCATCAGCAAGTCTTCCTCTAGGACATTAGATGTCTTATAAATATTTGCATATTTGCTTGGCAAGTATTTACCCTTTAGTGAAAACAAGCGGTCTTAGAAGAGAGCTAACAAGTCACTTAGGATGGATGAGGGTAGGCTGATAAAAGCCCACTTCCAGGAAAATGAAACCTGAGCTTCTTATAAAATGTCAATCATCCCAGATAATGGTGACCATTTAGGTAGGTAAACTCAAGAGTTTTCACTTCTCTGTCTTGTGTTTATACCTCACATCAGGCAGTTTCAAGTGACTTTATACATCTGTAAGCTTTTAAATGGAAAAACCAAAGTACAAAGAAGTATATTGTTTTGGATCATTCTGCAAATCAAACACATACTTTTAAAAATCAAATATTCTTTCCCTGTGTTAAGAACAAACCCCAAGTGCCTGATCAGCCAATTATTTCCACGAGGCAAAAATACAGTTATGCAGTTGTTGGTGGAGAAGGCAAAGAATTTCCTTAGCCACCCATGAAGGAAGATGAGGGGCCTTACCCACTGGCTGGCTACCCTTACAAAGACTGCATGGAAATTTGGTGGACACAGAGCACAATGCTCTATACTTAAGAATATTTTCTGAGGCACAGATGTTTTTCTCTTAACTGTGAATGCTGGCTGACTTGTCTATATCCTTTTTCAGGGCTCAGCAGACAGGATGTCTTGGGAGTAGCTTGTACCCCTATAACTTGGGGCTGATGACTCTTGCTAGATGGAAAATACATCTTTGGCTAGACAGGCATGAATCAATATTATACAAAAATGTTTCCATTTTGGGAAGCTCCCAGAGAGAAACCTGTCTTTCTGGCTCTGGGCACATGCAAGTAACCAGCAGGACACCTCAGTGAAAGAGAAAATGGATTTCCAATAGTTTGCCATGATGGTGATATGAGATTATAAGCTCCTAAATATTTTCCTACTGTCATATTTTGCAAGCAAAAAGTTAACTCATTTTTCTGGTTACTGAATCAGTGATTCATTAGGGGGTTTCTATAAAGACTTAAAATTGAATCACAGCAAGGAAAATTATTTCAGAGCTAGAATAAAATTGTATGTCATAAACAACACTGAGTACTAAAACCTGCTTTGAGCCAAACAAATAATATAGAAGCTTTATGCCCACAAATGCAATAGATCAAGTAAACCAGTGATTTTTTTGAACACTGCAAAGTTCAACTTATTTAGATAATGCTAGTTTGGAAATGCAAGATTGGATAAAAATGTAAAAATAGTATAAATACTATTAGCACGCTAATTTTGCTTTTATTAGGATATTTTAATTTCCTAGCAGTTAAATAGCACTTAACTTTTTACTACAAATATTTCATTGTATGGATGGGCACATTCATCTTACATTTTTTATCTGTATGATAAATTATAACTTAGGTGCTCCCATCAAGTATCTCAAGGATAAATTAAAATGCTCAGTAAGAATCCAATTGATATGTACAGAGCACAGAAAAATGTGACTTTAGTCCTTTAATGGGGAGGAATCCACTAGAAAGTTTAAATTTTCTGTCTTTTCTTTAAGCAGTAACATGGTGGTGGTAGAAAAAAATCTAAAAAAAGAACTGGTTTATGAGAGAAAAAAAGCAGCATTATTTCTGTGCCATTAAAGTTCCTAACATTTGGTCTTCTTTTCACTAATTTTGAGTTCTATATGAAAGATATAGTAACCAGAAAAACACAAGGCTATTTTTAGGCTTACTTGCTCCAATGTTTCCAGTCTCTCAGCCTAGAAAATAATGTTGAAGTTTTAAATCAATGCCATACCTTTTCTGGGGAATACGGTGGTGAACGTCTGCTTGTCTTGGTTGCGTGCACAGAGTGCCATGTGTAACCACAGAAAGACCACCTTGCGGGGGAGGCATAGCATACTGCAGGGGTCCATGTTCAAAGTTATTGTTAACTGGAAGCACCTTGAAGTTCCAGAAGGGACCACAAATTTGAACCATGAAATGCCCCCAAATTAGGAGCCATGTTGAAAAACTTCATTAAGATTTCTTTGCATAAAACCATACCCAGAGCGGGTCAGTCTATATCATTTAAATACCTTCTAAATGCTACTATGTGAAAATCCATTTCAGAAGGACACTGCCCACTCCTCGCTGAGCTAATGATGTTTCTAGGACTTTTTTTTTCTATATCATCATTAAATGAAAATAAGGTTTTATTAATATAAACTGGTTTTGACACCAGACCTATGTGACCTCAGGCAAATTCCCTAGTTTCTCTTGCCTTAGTTTCCTCATCTGTAGAACAGTGAAGGTTGTGGTGAGCATTGAATGAGTTACTATGCCTGGTACATAATATCTACTCTGTAATGTCAGTTGTTAACAGTAGCATTATCACTCACCTAATAAATTAGCTCATAAAGTTTGCAGAGAAGCCATCAGAACAAATTTTTTAAAAATCAATTTTATAATACAATTCATGATTTTTTTCCAAACTGTAATAAAAATATTCAGTTTTTCATAAGACCCTAAAATGACTATGAACTTGGCTCAAAATTATCTATCCTAAGCACATCTGCGTTCTTTCCAGCTTTCCAGCTCAAATAAATTCATGCACAAAGGGAGTCCTGTTGCATCAGAAATGAACTTGCTGATGAAAACTGACACTGATCCTTCTGAGTCATACCTTCCAGGCACAGGATGGGTAAGGAGATGGGTTCCCTCAGAAGATGATGCTGAAACAGGGGAGCAAACAGGTTCCCCTGCTTCAAGATACTCCTCACTGCCTCCCTTCTGTGTGAGATTCAGGGCTGCTCTTCCCCTAACCCACACACATCTGACTGCCATCCTGCAGGTACAAATTTATGATCCCAAAGTGTCCAGACTCATCTAAATTTATTCCTAGGTGTTCTTGCTCTCTGGTTGGTCCTGTTTATAGCTAGAGATGACCAAGAAGCATCCGCCAGCTGCCTGGGTACTCCATTTTCTACACTCCCCCTGCTGAGGGAATCCGGTAGAACACAGAATGCCCTAGATCAGTAGCTTCCACATAACACATTCTTGGTTTTCCCAGAGCTGGTCAAGAAAGGCTGCTAAACTAAATCTGTAAGCTATTTAGCAGTCTCTGAAGCTAGAGGGACCAATTCTGCAATCACTATGCTATTGCTATAACTTACAGTGGTCACCTACTGGCCCAGGGAAGGGAGGATGGTAATTTCAGTTCAAATTTTGGTGTCAGGATTTAATACCAAATAGGAAGAGACTGTTTTCCTCTGTTGCTTGACTCAGACAAGCATGCGAGGGTCCCAGAGAAAGCTACCACCTCCTTTAGCCTATAGCAAATTTTAGTTGTAGGATCTTTGCTGGTAAGCTATTATTTTAACATAAATGTTCTGGGAGGAAGGCAAATTCAAGGCAAAGGAGTACACTAAATCACAGGCATAATGACAATGCAAATATTTAATGCTGGTGACCAAGTCTGTTATTTCCTAGGAGACAGAGTTAGCCAGCAGGTTTCTATTTCTTTTTCACAAAATAAGCAAATGCTTACTTTATCATTCATACATACAAAATTATATATAAACAACACACAAACTGCTTGGAATGCAAATATTCTTTGGTTTACTCATCAAAACAGCAAATAACAAAACAGCAAAATCTTATCAGTTAAATAAAAAAGTAACACTTTATTTACCTATCAAACCTTACTAAACTTTGAAATGCATTCATTCTCATGTTCTTGTAGCAAGATTCGTTCTTCCCTTCTGCCTCTCCTCCTCCTAAATTAAATTATTCTGATGGGCTCATCACTAAAGTATAGATTGTTTTATCATTCTGAAAAGCACTTACTTTTTATAGTCCCAATATCAGGAATGATCTACATCTTCTCTTGTTTCTTACATTTAAAATAGATATGAAAAATGGAGATTCCATCAGCACATTTTCAAGATGACATACAAGCTAAGCCCTCAGCAAGCATTTCAAGGCAAATGCCATGTCATTTTGGGGAATTTTCATGTTTGAGGAAGTATTACCGTTGCTACTAAGAAACAGGACTTGATTCCGGAAGCATAGTCTTACGTTAGACTAAATTATTCATAACATCAAATACAATTGATTTCTAGAATATTGATTTCAGAGAAGCAGTTTTCTATTTTTCTGAGGGTTCAATCTGACTGTCTTAATACTTGAATGTCTTAGTTCTTAATTAAGATGGAATTTTTGAGTGTCAATTAGAAAGTCTTAAACAAAAGAATCTTTAACAAAAGGTAAACTTGAAAATGGAATTGTTTCAAAAGGAGAAATGACAGTAACAGAGGGTTCTTGGCTTTTTAAAAGAGGTACACTTACATAATAAGGAATAAAGGTGAACCAAAATAAACAACTGTGTACACGTTAGAAATATCCAATGTGCCACCAACACAACAACTGCCCTAAAAAAAAGATGTCTTGAGGTTTGGAGCCACACGTATCTTTCTTTATATAACTCTGTATTTGCATCATGCAACCATACATCTTTCCCAGGATCTGTTAACTGTTGGGAAGCTTTTAACCAGAATATTTGGCAATACATTTTTCTTCAAAAAAAAAAACAAGCCTCATAAAACATTACTATTAATGTCTGACGACTGAATTGGGCAAAGTCTTTCTGAAATATGTGTAACCTTTTAAAACATTCTTCTTTTTTCCTTCATAAATCAGCAGCGCTCCATCTTCAAATAAATCATGAGCAGTCACAACCTCAACTCACATGCTCATATGTTCTCTTCATCCAACATTTTGTTGATACCATCACACAATTTCTGTAAGTGGGGTTTAAAATTTCCAAAGGGATTATACAAGGCCGCCAAGAAATCACAATCTGAGAAGTGATCAAAGACGTTGTTAACGCGTCCGTGTGACTTGGCGGTGAGGTGACGCTGGATGATCTGGTGCAGCATCTCTCTGCACTCGTTCAACAGCTTGGACAGCACGTTCCGGTCAAAGGTGAAGTCCACCTGGTGGAAACTGACCACCGTCATTGCAAGCTGATGAACTTTCTTCTTGAATTTCTCCATCAGTGCCAGCTCATCTTGGTTGAACTGGTTGTTCCTGTAAAGGATGGCCAGCTTGATGACGGTTTTGATGAGGTTTTTGATGATTTTCTCTGCCTCCTTCTTGTTCTGGGTGTACTCCTTGGTCACCCTGTAGAGCTCATCTAGCACTTCACTGCTTGTGTCGTCGATGAGGGTGGTTGCAATGGACTTGGATGCCATTTTGCCCAAGATCTTCTTCTGTGCCTGAACGGCCAGGTTTTTGGAATTAAAGACATCTGTAGCCACTGAAAACAAAAGGGGAGGGGGGAGATAAAAATTCAGTAAAGACCAGCGAGAGGAGCAAATTAAAAATCTCATCTGGCGGAGTACTTTCCTTCTGATGTTCCCACTCTATGGTTTGCCTCCCACCTACTAACATTAGCTCTTGGTTCAGAAAGGAACTAAAATAATTTTCCTACATTTGGGGGGCAGAATTAGGTTCTCACTGGTGAAATTAATGGATGGCTATGCATAATGTTGAAGGTTTTTTGGCAATTCAAGTATTTTACTTATACCTTCTGCTTTATAGCCAATACTTCATTTAGAAGTTAAAGGGCTCCGGGAGAGGGGGATGGGAGAAGGATAAATAAGGAACTTTGGATTATCACACACATTACTATATATAAAGTAGATCATTAAGGACTTACACACCAAGTACCCTAGCACGGGGATCCCTACTCAATATTCTGTAACAATCCATACAGGAAAAAAATCTGAAAAAGAATATATGTATATGTATAACTAAATCACTTTGCTGTACACCAGGAACTAATATAATGCTGTCAATCAACTATACTCCAATAATATTTTTAAAAACCTAAATTAAAAAAAAAAGAAGTTAAAGGGCTCTGATTATAAAGATAGTATGTCTCACGAGGAGTAAGTTTTTATGCAATTTTCCCCTAGTTTAAATTTTATAAGAATCACATAAGGAATATAAAGTCAATTCCACAATTGTTCCCCAAGCAACAGTAAGTGAGAACAATTTAAAGAAATCCTTTTAAATGTAAAAGGAAAAAAGTGACACAGCCAAGATACTGAATAAATTGATAAATTCAATTTGGAAGCTAATCAAAAGGAAAACCTTGCTCTGTAGTCCAAAATTTGCAAAAAGTCAAATTTCCTGAGCCACTGGTCAGCACCTACCAGTTTGATCATCCTAACCACACTGAGTGTCAACTCTCCAGAGTGGAGTGTTGGAAAGAAATATTCTCTGGAGAACTCATTGTCACTTGCTATATCTAATGAATGGCCACTGTGCCCTTTACATTTTTATATGATATGAGGAAATAACCCTTCGGTATGAGCAATGAAATGTGCCACATGAAGAATACACTTTGAGAAAGCAGACCCTTAGAGTTCACTTCTGGAATTATCATAACTTAACTGGACAGAGATTAAACATACAATTAGAGTTGTATGTATTAAGTATTAATAAGACACTGTGATGCTCTCTATAGCCAGTCAGTGAATATGCTCAATAAATGTTTACTCCCCAAATCAAGTTTAGTTTTTCTCGTCTCCAGAATTCTCCCCCACTTTGTGCATGCTGCTCCACGCTGCTCCACAACCGTGCTCCCTCCCTCTTCTCCGAGGTGCCTGAGTGTAGGAAAGCGGTCACTCAGTAATGAAAGATGAAAAGCTTAAAAATACAGATATGCAGGAATGAGTCAGGGCATCAGTGATATTATTAGAAATAATTAGGAAATTATTTCTAGCTTGAACATGTTAGCAACATTAGAAAACAAAAAGGTAGCTGCTTTCCAAGTCCAGGCTGGGAAGGTCTATAAGAAAGTAACTCCCTCAATGTGGAACTGCCATGTCAGATTTGAAATCAGGGCCAAAAGTAGCTCATGGTATACAGTGCAAGTAGCTGTGAGTTACCTAATTACCAGGATGTCATTCAGAACTTTACACGGCCATACACCCTGAAAGAATATCTTGATGGAACTAGAGATGGTCCTCTCACAAATGTCGATATTTAAACTCGTGAAACATGAACTGAAACTGCAGAACTGAAATAGATTTTGAGAAAGAAATGGAAAGTGAAAAGCCACGAGGAACAGCCAACTTGTTGAAAGTTTTCAGGCTTTTTAATACTTTGATCATTTAAGTAGTAGTTCATTATTCATTCCTACTTTTCAATGGTTTCCAAGAGTGCATGGCCTCACACTAAAGAATTTATGTCAAAATGAATGTCGCTCATTCATGTAGTTAGTATTATCAAATTAATAAGACCAAGGACCATCTTCCATGACTGACCTTAAGACACAGACCTCTACAAATAATAAACTTGATTTACATAGGAAGGGATACCCCCAAATTTTCAGACACACTAGGATTTCAGGAATTTATTTTATATAAAGTTGAAAGGTTATTCTGTTTCTCTTTGCAACCCCATGACTGTACCCTGCCAGGCTCCCCTGTCCATGGGATTCTCCAGGCAAGAATACTGGAATAGGTTGCCATTCCCTTCTCCAGGGGATCTTCCTGACCCAGGAATCAAATCTGGATCTCCTGCATTACAGGCAGATTCTTTACTGTCTGAGTTACCAGGGAAGCCCATACACTATATAAGAAGGGATACTCCCAAACTTTCAGATACACAGTAACTAATTAGGATTTCAGCAATTTATTTTATATAAATTTGAAAAGCTATTGTTTTTAATTAATTAGAATGTGGCACAGTCTAGAAACATCCCATCAGGAATTTACTGCAATGCCTATGAAATGGCAATACAATACATTCTGAAATAACCCAAACCAGAGAGAGAGAGTTCGAAAGACTCTCCTGTGCTCCTCTTTCCAAGGCTGGACTTGCAAGTTTGTACCTCTAGTAGGCTACTTTTTTAAATTAAACCTAAATGTCCCATTTAATTGCAAATAAAGACAGTAATAACTCTCTGGTGTAGCACATTTAACTTCTTGCAAGAGAAAGGCTGCTTGCCCAAGAAGCAAGATCGTTCCTCATTTACTGAGAACCAAATCTGAACCAGGACAGAGAAGTTGATCTCTGAGGCTTTCACATTCATTTCAGAGGAACTTCAAACCCTGCTCCAGAAATACAGCAGCAGCTTCACACTTGCGTTTTACCCTCTGGATTATATCCAGTACAGTCATCTTTGAAAATGAGGATGAAGCTGTTGCTCCCTGCTCCGTGGGGAAGACACACATGCAGTACATTTCTTTCCATTAGTGAAGGCCTTTTCAGGGCCAGCTGGGAGTTGTGGCTGAGAGTTGCTGGCCAGGATTGTGTGGTCTGTGATCATGAAATATGATTGCTTTTTTTCCTTGCAAATTAGCTGCCTTTAGCCACTCCTGCTCAGGCTTGTTTGTCAGCACTACACCCTCCACTAGATCGATGAAATGTCTGGTGTATGTCACAGCTAGTCCTGGACCACATTTTTCTGCTTCACAATCCTCGTCCCTGAGTGATCTCATCCACTCCCATGGCTTCAGATATCACCCACAGGCCAACGACTCCACCGTTGCAACTCAGCCCTGACCTCCTTTCCAGACTCACTTTGCAAACACACTCAAGGATTTTCTTTTCCTTGGCTATTGTGCAGGCATCTCAAATGTACCATGTCCAAAACTGAATCCTTGATTCTTTCCTGTCCCCAGATTGCTACTCCCCGACTCTTTACTATCTGAATTAACAGCATCCCTTCTATCCATGTGCTCAAGTCAGAGACCTGGGAGTTGTTCACCATACCATCCCCTCCCTTACCTAGTCCAGTACCAAGTTCTTTCCATTCTACCTTCCTCCAATTCTCTAAATCCTATTCACTTCCCTCTATCTCCATGGACCACAGCCCCAGTCCAAGCCCCTTCCCAATCTCTTCCCACACAGCAGCCAGGGTTTTTATGTAAATCTGAAAACGATGCTTCACTTAAATTCTCTGCTAACCATCATACTTCCTTGTTCCTAAAATCTTCATCATTTACTTACATTTTCATTGTCTTATTTTACTAGAATCTACGCACTTTGAGAGCAGAAGTTGTGTATCGTATTCACTGTGTCGCCCCTCTAGGCCGTACCTGACACTTTTGACAGCAGCAGAAGTTAACTGCCCCTCTCTCTTCACTATCTTTAAACACTTCTCCATGAAAACACGCTGACCTGAGAAATGAGAGCCCTAATTACATATGAGGGTGCTTTGTTGTAAAAGCTAGAGAAACAGTTATCTTCTTTACCTGGTTAAATATGTGGTCTCCTTCTTTTGCAGTGCACCTCAGACTGTAGTTTCTCTTATTGTCATCAACCAGTTCTTTAGAAAAGCAAGATTTAGCAACTTAAGTATCCATTAACAGATGAATGGATAAAGATGTGGTACATGTATGCAATGGAATATTACTCAACCATAAAAAAGAAAGAAATATTACCATTTGCATCAACATGGATAGACCTAGAGATTATCATACTAAGTGATATGATATCATTCATATGTGTGGAGTCTATAAAAAAAAGTATATAAATGAACTTATTTACAAAACAGAAATAGACTCACAGTCATAGAAAACAAACGTATGGCTACCAGAGAGGATGCGGGAGAGAATGAACTAGGAGTATGAGATAAACATACATCTGTGAGTGTGCTCAGTCACTCAGTCATGGCTGACTTTTTGCGACCCCGTGGCCTGCAGCCTGCCAGGCTAGTCTGTCCATGGAATTTTTCATGGCAAGAATACTTCACTATAGTATAATGAACCCAACAGTGGGTTGCTATTTTCTACTCTGGGGGATCTTCCAAACCCAGGGATCGAACTCACGTTTCCTGCATCTTCTGCATCGGCAGGTGGCTTCTTTACCACTGTGCCAGCTGGGAAGCCCCTAATATATATGTGCTACCTACTGTACAGCACAGAGAACTATATTCACTGTCTCATAACAATCTATAATGGAAAATAATCTGAACGTATGTAATTGAATATATATTACTCTACTGTACATGTGAAGTTAATATAACTTTGCAGATTAACTATAATTTTTTTAAATGTAAACATTAAAAAAATAAAAAGGAAAGACTTATTATGTACAATGGGAAAACCTCAAAGGACAATAATACAAATATTTAGTGTAAAAGCAAGGTGCAGTGATTCTGTCTTGAGCTACAGTGGAAGATTAAACATACACCCACCTTTCCCTCTGTCTTGATCTGTGATGAAACATATAACCAAAGGTATGCCTGGGAAGCAACTGAGATATATGAATAGATGTTCTCAAAGAAGAAAGTGCTAGAAGTACTGATTTACTTGAGTTTGAGAATACACATATATGTTGTTGACTAATGAGAAATGATGCTTTATATATATATAAAGGATTACCACGACATCAAAACTATTTAAGATAGTTTACAGAAATAGGTGTGACTGCTATTTGACATCTGCTTATCTTGCTGCCTCTCCTCTATGTCTTTACATATCCTTTCTTAGCTTAATCAAATAGTCTATTTTGACAATGTTTGTTGTAAGGCAAACTGATTTTTAGGGAATACTGGTTTTAGTATCAACAATTATAAATTTGGAGATAAATACTGCTGTCAAAACTATAATGACCCCTTTATACAAGGAAAAAAAAAGTGCTCAGAAGGGGAAAAAAAACCCAAACCTTTTCATGACATTAATGAATGAAAACCTATAGTTTTCTGAAATTAACAACAGTTACCCATAACATTCAAAAAACTAAGATCATGGCATCCAGTTCCATCACTTCATGGCAAATAGATGGGGAAACAATGGAAACAGTGACAGACTTTATTTTCTTGGGCTCCAAAATCACTGCAGATGGTGACTACAGCCATGAAATTAAAAGATGCTTGCTCCTTGGAAGAAAAGCTATGACAAACCTAGACAGCATATTAAAAAGCAGAGACATTACTTTGCCGACAA
Source organism: Oryx dammah (assembly GCF_014754425.2). Classification (NCBI taxonomy): domain Eukaryota; kingdom Metazoa; phylum Chordata; class Mammalia; order Artiodactyla; family Bovidae; genus Oryx; species Oryx dammah. The sequence goes on along the minus strand of NW_024070189.1, from coordinate 75,308,561 downwards.
AGGTCCATCTAGTCAAGGCTATGGTTTTTCCAGTAGTTATGTATGGATGTGAGAGTTGGACCATAAAGAAGGCTGAGCGCTAAGAATTGATGCTTTTGAATTGTGGTGTTGGAGAAGACTCTTGAGAGTCCCTTGGACTCCAAAGAGATCAAACCACTCAATCCTAAAGGAAATCAATCCTGAATATTCATTGGAAGGACTGATTCTGAAGCTAAAGCTCCAATTCTTTGACCACCTGATGTGAAGAGCCAATTCATTAGAAAAAACCCTGATGCTGGGAAAGATTGAAGGCAAGAGGAGAAGGATATGACCAAGGATGAGATGGTTGGATGGCATCACCAATTCAATGGACATGAGTTTAAGCAAGCTCTGGGAGATGGTGAAGGACAGGGAAGCCTGGCACGCTGCAGTCCATGGGGTCACCAAAAGTCGGACATGACTAAGTGACTGGACAACAACCACAAAACCCGTAACGTTGGCTTCCCAGGCGCCTCAGTGGTAAAGAGTCCACCCGCAGTGCATGAGACACAAGGGACACAGGTTAGATCCCTGGGTCGGAAGATCCCCTGGAGGCGGGCACAGCAACCCACTCCAGTGTTCTCGCCTGGAGAATCCCATGGACAGAGGAACCTGGCAGGCTGTAGTCTACAAGGTCACAAAGATTCAGACATGACTGAAGTGACTGCACACACACACACATAACGTTATCCCAATTAAGAAATTGCTAATATAGTGAAGTACTCAAGTCACTTTCTTCATAACCTCACCTGCAAACACATAATTTCTTTACCCATGAAATTTGTTATACTTGGAACTTTGAAATGGTGACTACAGATGCATGTATATGTCATTACTAATTCTTGCCTAGTTAAAATTTGATCCAGAGGGCCCAGTATTAGGAAGGATGGAAAAGAAAACAATTTGGACAGCATGTCTGGCTGCTGTGGTCTGTTAACAGAAGTTCTTTAAACTAACGTGTAAAACCTTAGCTCTCTTGCATTTGAATTACTCCAAATCTAAATAGGGCTTAGTAAAAAGACTGCTTTGGGGATATACAAGTGGCCATAACCAACAGTAAACACTTCACAAGAGGTCAAATGGCTAAGAGTTGACCCCCTATATCAGGATTTGATAGTGCTCTAGGAGGAAAGAAAGGAATTGTGGAGCCCCTGGTGATGTATCTGTGACACCAGCCTCCACACAAACATTCCAGAGTGGAAAATTCAACAGGATAGAGAAGAAACAACAACAAAAGAAAGAAAAAGAGAGTGAGGGGTGAGGAGAGGGCCACAGCCAGCAGAAGCAGCAGAGATTCAGACTGCGAGAGGGGCTGGCCCTGGAAGGGCCAGAAGCAATGGCCATAGCAGCAAGCAGAGGCAGTCTTATCCAGAGAGAAAAGACGAGTGCCAGGAACTTTAATCCCTTATCACCTTCAGGCCACACAGATGGGGACCCTTACACAAAAGAATATACTCTTGGGAAAATCAATACTTCTAAGGTTCTTAACCTGATGTTGAATGCAAATTTGGGGGAGCATGCATTTTGCTGACCCCAAGTGCTTGAAAACCAGTGGTGTGCCTCATCACAGGGACAAGCTAAGTCATTCACTCTGTGTCTCCTCCTTTTAGAAAAGCACGTGCTCATTTTAAAAGGCAACATATTAAAGAAGACAAATGTCAGAGAAGACAGTGACACGTCAATGTATGGCAAAACCAATACAGAATTGTAAAGTAAAATAAAAAATAAATAAAAAAATAATAAAGGGGGGTAAAAGAAAAAATAAATCACTGGATGGCTTTTAATGGAGTCCTGGAAATTGTAAAGCACCCCCTTGCAGATTCCTTTCCTTGTTCTGCACACGGTTGATTCACAGCTCTTAAGCAAGTCTGCAGTTGCAAGCAAGTATTGCAGTTGGCTCTTAGCCACAGAGATACAGATAAATTCTGTCTACTGGAGGTGCAATTGCTTCCTCATTTCCTTGTCTGCCTGTGTGGTACATAGCATTCTCCTTTGAAAGGATCATCAGAGCTGACTGATTCCTCATTAATGAACGAGTTAAGCAATATCTTTGTCATGTCCATTTTGTATTTTTGTGAGTCACGGGTTGATCTTAAAAATATACCCTTTAACACATAATAGAATTTTCCCCGCAAAACCATGTGAAGTAAAAACAAAACAAAACTGCAGTACACATCATTCTTTAGAGAGAACTCATACACATTTCCTGTGGCAACTAATTTTTCCAGGGTCCTGGAAGAGTGTATTAATAAAAGTCCAATATTCTGTAGCTAACGGTTCCATGAAGCCATAGAGCTTAGGGATACGATGGGCTTCCCAGGTGGCTCAGTGGTAAAGAACCTGCCTGCTACTGCAGGCAGACAGAGGAGACGCGGCTTCAATCCCTGGATAGTGAATCGCCTGGAGGAGGAAATGGCAACCTACTCAATATTCTTGCCTGGAAAATCCTGTGGACAGAGGAACCTGGCAGGCTACAGTCCATGGGACTGCAAAGTGTTGGACACAACTGAGTGATGGAGCAGGTACAGGGATATGAGACTCAATTTCTCTATCTACAAGATGGGATTAATGATCTCCACCAACTGGAGTTGCTGCAAAGATAAAAGGACATGGACTACAGAGGAAGACCTCACAGAATACCCGGCACAGAAGTTTCCTCACAGGTTTGCTTAAAGAAGCCAACAAATTAAACTTCAAATACCTTCTGACGCTCCCTAGTACTGAATGGCATTTGGTGAAAATCAATCAACTCCTTCTGGACTCAATATGGAAATACAAAATGCTTAGAAATGCATAAATGCCTGATGACTGTATGAAGACACAGACTTCACATACTTTAGTGAATAAAGAGTTAATAGAATATTTTCCATGATGACATTAAAAAAACCTAACATATATTAAATTTTTCTTTATCAGGGAATTTCTTTCTCTCTCTCTTTTATTTCAGGTAGATTTCAGTACCACCAGGACTCTAATAAGTAACACAGGTACATTTTGTCTAGGGAAAACTGGCCCATGGAGAACAGAATCAAACCCTGAGGAGAGGAAAAAAGACAAACAGTATCAAACATCCTCACAAAGCTGTGTGATAGTGGATAAAATCTAAAAGGAAATGGGCCAAATATAAAGCCAAAGTGAAAACCCACAGCAGACAACAAGATTACTCCATGAAGTCACAGCTTCACCCCCAGACTTTCCAAAGCTTTCCAGAAAACCAGAGACGCCAAGGCAGAGCTTCCTGCCAGGTAAGAACAGAATGAATGGAAACACAAGATCAAGGTCAAGAGTCCTGGGTCTTAGACTTGGCTGCAATTTGGTTTTCTCATCTACTAAGTGGGGCATCATTTCAAGGTGGTCGGGCTTAAGTCAGACTTGTGTGTGTGTGTGCTAAGTCACTCGGTCGTGTCTGACTCTTTGCGACCTGATGGACTGTAGCCTGCCAGGCTCCTCTGTCTGTAGGATTCTCCAGCCAAGAATACTGGAGTGGGTTGTCATTTCCTTTTCTAGGGGATCTTCCCAACCCAGCAACTGAACCTGGGTCTCTTATATCTCTTGCATTGGCTGATGGGTTCTTTATCATTAAAAGTCAGAAAACTCCAGCAGTGTGCTTCTGGGCTCATGACTACAGATCACACACACACACACAGAGTTTTGCTTCCTTATTTAATACACTTGAGGTAGAGAAGCAGGAATTCAAATCCAATATTTGCACACACTGTGTTCTTTCTACTCGTTTCTCCTTATATCTTCTATTTTCCAAATTTGTGGACAAGAGAAATTATGTCCTGAAGAAAACACTGGGAAGCTTTTCCCCTGTGTAGTCTTGAGCTGTTTTTGTTGTTTTAATTCTGGAATCTTTTCATTTTGACTTTGGGTTCAGTTGTATGTTTTTGATACCTGTGGCTTAATTTTGTGATTTTGAAATTGAAAATGTCATTTCCTAAGTTTCAATACCATTAACTCCATATTAGATTCCATCTCTGCTTTTTTGTTATCGTTTTGTTTTTTCCAGTTAATTTGCTCCATAAATCATGAGATGACTTGATCGCTTTCTAGAAAGCATAAACTCCGACAAGATAATAACCAGGGTTGGAAGAAAGTTTGATGATATCTTTATGAAGGGGTATGGTTGGATTCCATGGAATGTCAGTCTTGTAAATATTAGAACAGAGATTACAGGAATAGAAATGGATTTTGTGGCTACTCAGAGTGAGAGGTTAACAGTCACGAGAACCCACTGGCTAGTCACTGTATTTGGAACTTAATACCACATTATCCCCAGAACTGCCTAGAATCTGCACTATCTTACTGAAGCTTCACAACAATCTGGGGGGGGGGGTGGTGGTGGTTATTATCCCCATTTACAGATATGGTAAATGAGGCCCAGAGAAATTAAGTTGCTTTCTCAAGGTCGTACAGTCAGTAAGTGGAAGAGATGAACTTGATCCCAGATATGTCTAACTCCAATCTATTCTCTTAAGAGTTCTTCTATACCATATAAGCATAAAAACAAAACAAAACAACAACAAAAAAACTCTTCCTTGAAGTATGGGAATGGGAATACCTAATAATATTTGAAAAAGTGAAATGAAATAAAAGAGAAATAAAAAAAGATTACCAGGTCTTCTCTGGGGGTAAGAAATGGACTCAATAAAATAGATCAATCCAGCTGGGTTTGAAATAGCCTGTATTTCTAGGGAAAACCCAGAGTAGTTTCAAAACATTTTAAAATGAAATTAAAAAAAACAATATGCTTACATTACTCAAAAGACATAATATAAATATTTAAAGTGAGAAGTCCCACTTTCAGCTTTGCTGCCTGCTGAACAGTCCTGACCCTGACCACTGCTTTCCAGAGACAGCTATCCTTTTGGTATCCTTTCAGAGTTGCCGTCTTCTCTGCACAGATGAGCACATATATGGATAGACAGATACTGAGCAGGGTGAAGAGGCTTTTGTTGTTGTTCAGTCACTAAGGCGTGTCTGACTCGTGGCGACCCCATGGATTGCAGCATGCCAGGCTTCCGTTCCTTCACTATCTCCCGGAGTTTGCTCAAATTCATATCCACTGAGTTGGTGATGCTATCTAACCATCTCATCCTCTGTCTCCCCTTTCTTCTCTAGCCTTCAATCTTTCCCAGCATCAGGGTCTTTTCCAGTGAGTCGGTTCTTCACGTCAGGTAGCCAAAGTGTTGGAGCTTCAGCTTCAACATCAGTTCTTCCAATAAGTATTCAGAGTTGATTTCCTTTAGAATCGACCGGTTTGATCTCCTTGTTGCCCAGGAGACTCCTAAGAGTTTTCTCCAGAATCACAATTCAAAAGCATCAGTTCTTCAGTGCTCAGCTTTCTTTACACTCCAACTCTCACATCCGTATATGATTACCAGGAAAACGATAGCTTTGACTATACAGATTTCTATCGTTGGCAAAGTGATGTCTTTGCTTTTTAATATGCTGTCTAGGTTTGTTATAGCTTTCCTTCCAAAGAGCAAGTGTCTTTTAATTTCATGGTTGCAGTCACTGTCCACAGTGATTTTTGAATCCAAAAAAATAAAATTTGTCACTGCTTCCACTTTTTCCCCTTCTATTTGCCATGAAGTGATGGGACCAAATCCCATGATCTTAGTTTTCTGAATGTTGAGTTTTAAGCCAGCTTTATCACTCTCCTCTTTCACCCTCATCAAGAGGCATTAAGAAGTCTTCAGGTTTGTAATTCTTATTAATGCTATTTTTGAGTGATGAGAGACTAAACCGAGTAATTCCAATTTATGAAATTCTGTAATTCCTTGCATGACTAAGACATAAAATGGTGAGATGCCAGAGGCACATGGCTGTTATCTTTATTCCCATTCACGTGATAGCAATAAGAGTACTTCAGTGAGTGGTGGGAAGGTAGCAAGGTTGAAACAGAGGTCTTTACTTAACTGGGGCAGGGGGAGGTTATGATTAGAGAAGTTGTGCAGTTTATCATCCTAATGGGATCCCTCTGCAAAGGGTACTATTAGCAATTACGCTCTGACAACAAATCTGTGCCTCTTCCAACAGGTAAATGTAAGTGGTCACTAAAGACTACTTAAGTACTGAAGCACAAAAGGCACTCAAGACTAAATAAGAAAGGGTCAAAAGTCAGGGTTACCCAAATATTTAGGACCTGAGAAATTTCTTGGGAACCCCACATGAGCACTAACCAGCTTTTATTCTGAATTATGTTAAAAACAAAACCCCAATTCTTCAAGAAGTTAAGAGTCTTAAGCGAGGGGTGAGGGCTAATTCCCTCTAGCTAGATAAGTTTGGGAAACAGTGTATATGAGGGACAAGGGTCTCATTTGAGTTGCAAAAAAAGGACTAATAATATTAAAGGTCTTGAGGATTAGTGGAGCAAAGGAACGTTTTAACTTTACTTACTCAGGTTTTTTCAAACTACACAGATGACCCATTAACAAATTTATAGGCTAAGATCAGTGAAAATTATTGGCTAACAAATGAACTTGAGTTCTTACTCTTCCTCTGGAATGGACTCATAATTGTCTCCTGTAAATAGGGGAGGGAAGGACAGGCAGTCAGGCAAAAAGACAAGCAAGGTGGTGACCATGAGCCTGGGCTTCAGAGGCTCACTGTCTGGGTCAGAAGCCTAGTTTGGCTATTGAGTGCTGGGTCTCTGGGGCTAGTTACCTAACTTCTCTGTGCCTTAGTTTCCCCAGATCAAATAAGGATACCGGAGGTTTTTATGATGATTAAATGGGAATAATCCATACAAAGTGCTTAGGGGAGCACCAGGTGTTAAAAAATAACATCAATTAATGTGAACTATCATTACTATTGTCATTAATGTTGTTATCCCTATTCTTTAGGTAGGTAGGTATTGTTGACATTCAGCTGGTGTGGGATGATAAGAGTCTTGTGATCATGACTTGTGAAACAGGAGTGAGGAGAGATGACAGGACATTAACCCAAAGATGTGAATCATTCAACAAAACTTCTGAGTGCTTATAATGTATCAGATACTGCAGTTTCAGAGATAAACAACCTATCCTTTCTGTCCAGACACTCAAGTCTAAGGTGGAGTGGAGGCAGGAAGCAGATGGTTACACAGCTCAGCAGAATCCTGAAAGCAAAGGTAGCAAAGAGAAGAAACGATAATTTTGCTGGAATGGAAGGAAATTAGGTTTGAGGAAGGTTTCACAAGTAGAGACTGACCCAAGAGGCAGCCTTGGAAGAAAAAGAAGATTCTGACTTAACAGAAATAAATGTGACTGCATTCCAGAGCTGGCCTACAGAATTTCAACAAGAGAGTTAGGAATGAAAAAGTCTGCCCAGCAGTGTACCCATATGTGAGAAACCCAAGTAGGCATGTGGGTCCTATGGGTTTTAGAGAAACTTTTTTATTTTTAATTGAAGGATAATTGCTTTACAATGTTGTGTCGGTTTCTGTTGAACAACAATGTTAATCAGCTATAAGTATATATATATCCCCTCTGTCTTGAGCCTCCCTCTCACCCTGTGCCCCTCCCCACCATCTCACCCCACTAGGTAATCACTTTAGAGAAACCTTAAACTCAAACTATGTATAATTTGTTGTCAAGGCCAGGAAAATTTACTACAACAGTAGTCAGTTTCTGAGAAAGCTTTGGTAGGGAAAGAACAGATACAGCAGGAAATGGGGAGCAATCTATTTGGCAAGGGCTATGAATATCAGAAGGTCTGAAGCTTTCTAGAAATGCATTGTTGGACTTACTGAATCAGAATCCTCAGGACTGCAGTCTAAGCAGCTGTACTTGGAGGAAGCACCCTGATGGATGGTTCTGATGGAGGGTAATGGTGGAAGATCCCTATTCTGAGGTGTACTTCTACAACATAATACTTTATAATTTTCAACAGATATACTTTGGCCATTAAGGCATGCTGTAAATAGCCTATGAACAGATGTAAGTGAAAGTGAGAGTGCTAGTCCCTCAGTCGTGTCCGACTCTTTGCAACCCCATGGATTGTAGCTCGCCAGGCTCCTCTGTCCATGGGATTCTCCAGGAAAGAATATTGCAGTGGGTTGCCATGCCCTTCTCCAGAAGGATCTTCCTGACCCAGGGATTGAACTTCGGTCTCCCACATTACAGGCAGATTCTTTACCATCTGAGCCACTACGGAAGCATATGAACAGATGTTTTTTCACCCCAAACTAGATGTGAGTTTGCACACAGAATCCAGAGAAAATATTTTCACAATAGAGCTTATTCTATTCAGGCCTCAAAGAGAACAGAAAAGTTACCCTCTTTGTATGATACTTTAATCAAAACTTGAACAGGACCTAACTCTATCACTAGGCTTCACATGAGTTTGAAATTAAATAAAAATATCCTACAAGTGTTTATACCAAACGGACTTTAATGAGCTATTCTTTTTCTTTTTAAATTAAATGAAACCTTCCTTATTTATTATATGGGATTAGGATACTTTATGTTTTTCTTAAAGATTTTTCAATTAAGCTGGGTTTATTTACATACCTTCTTGAGGACATGAAGCCTTTCCATTGTTGATATAAGCCAAGCTTCTACCAGATTACAGAGGAAAGTCCTCTAAACAAGCCCCATGATGTTCTATACTTTTCCATCCCCTAAGTTCTCCCATCCTGCCAGAGGCCCTGGCTCCTCATGAATATTTATATTCACTCCTGTGCTACAAAAACCCGTAACAGACTTAAAATGCCAACACACTAGAGTGCAGTTTAGCTACTGAGCCACCCCTAAAACTGGAACTGGTGATCAGTACACCCTTTCAGGTCTCCTCAGGCTGCTCCTGGCTATACAACACAGACAACCAGACAACCAAATTACAGATGACATTTGCGTGGCACTCCATAGCCTGCAAAATATTTTTAGGATAACACTTTCATGTGTTTATGAAAGGCTTTGTTCTGGTTTGGTCCTCTTACTATTATGTAACCCTAAGGGAGCAGATGAGAGAATTGAGGCTCTACAGTCAAGAGACTTGTCCAAGGCATTTAGCGAGGGGCAGAGCTAGGGTCCACGGCAGTCAATTGTGGTGCATGGCTGCTCTGTAAGAAAAGTGAAATCAAGAGAAGGTATAATCTTCATGAGTTTTCTATCAAATGCTGTGATACGGCTGAGCCAGCTATATAAGCTCACTTCTTAGAGCTTATCTACTCCCCAAGATAAGGCAACTCCTCGAACTAAAAAAAAAAAAAAAAATAGAGGCTAGGTCTTACACATCAGAAGAGAGAGGGGAAAAAAAAGGAAAGCAAAACAATGTGTCCACCATGCTTCACTCCTGAAAAAGTCCTGCTCATCCTTTAAGGCTCAGCTTAAATGCCACCTCTTCCAAGTTTTTCCAAAGTACAGCGGCGAAGCAATCTAAATCCAAAGGAAAGAATAAAACGTTCCCTCTTCCAATCTATTTTCTGCCTTGTGGGAGAGTTAACTTTCTGTCTTAGCTTACTTGATCATGATCGTTGACAACTAAGGGACCATTCTGTCTATGCATCTCTCTCTTCTTCAAAGTGCTTAACACGTGCCTTCCAGCTTCCATGGAGTGAGACAAAGTCCACTGTTCTGTCTGCCTCCCTGGAACCTATAACTATCTTTACCAGTAATTCATCAAGATGTATCAGGGAATCAACTCCACGTCACATATCTCAGTTCAGTTCAGTTCAGTCGCTCAGTCGTGTCCAACTCTTTGCGACCCCATGAACTGCAGCACGCCAGGCCTCCCTGTCCATCACCAACTCCCAGAGTCCACCCAAACCCATGTCCATTGAGTCGGTGATGCCCATCCAACCATCTCATCCTCCGTTGTCCCCTTCTCCTTCTGCCTTCAATCTTTCCCAGCATCAGGGTCTTTTCAAATGAGTCAGCTCTTTGCATCAGGTGGCCAAAGGATTGGGGTTTCAGCTTCAACATCAGTCCTTTCAAAGAACACCCAGGACTGATCTCCTTTAGGATGGACTTGGATCTCCTTGCAGTCCAAGGGACTCTCAAGAGTCTTCTCCAACACCACAGTTCAAAAGCATCAATTCTTCAGCCCTCAGCTTTCTTTATAGTCCAATTCTCACATCCATACATGACCACTGGAAAAACCATAGCCTTGACAGATTTGTGGGCAAAGTAATGTCTTTGCTTTTTAATATGCTGTCTAGGTTAGTCATAACTTTCCTTCCAAGGAGTAAGTGTCTTTTAATTTCATGGCTGCAATCACCATCTGCAGTGATTTTGGAGCCCAGAAAAATAGTCAGCCACTGTTTCCCCATCTATTTGCCATGAAGTGATGAGATCAGATACCATGATCTTCGTTTTCTGAATGTTGAGCTTTAAGTCAACTTTTCCGCTCTCCTCTTTCACTTTCATCAAGAGCCTCTTTAGTTCTTCTTCACTTTCTGCCATAAGGGTGGTGTCATCTGCATATCTGAGGTTATTGATATTTCTCCCAGCAATCTTGATTCCAGCTTGTGCTTCTTCCAGCCTAGTCTTTCTCATGATGTACTCTGCATAGAAGTTAAATAAGTAGGGTGACAATATACAGCCTTGACGTAATCCTTTTCCTATTTGGAACCAGTCTGTTGTTCCATGTCCAGTTCTAACTGTTGCTTCCTGACCTGCATACAGGTATCTCAAGAGGCTGGTCAGGTGGTCTGGTATTCCCATCTCTTTCAGAATTTTCCACAGTTTATTGTGATCCACACAGTCAAAGGCTTTGCCATAGTCAATAATGCAGAAATAGATGTTTTTCTGGAACTCTCTTGCTTTTTCCATGATCCAGCACATGTTGGCAATTTGATCTCTGGTTCCTCTGCCTTTTCTAAAACCAGCTTGAACATCTGGAAGTTTTGAGCATTACTTTACTAGCATGTGAGATGAGTGCAATTGTGCAGTAGTTTGAGCATTCTTTGGCATTGCCTTTCTTTGGGATTGGGATGAAAACTGACCTTTTCCAGTCCTGTGGCCACTGCTGAGTTTTCCACATTTGCTGGCATATGAGTGCAGCACTTTCACAGCATCATCTTTTAGGATTTGAATAGCTCAACTGGAATTCCACCACCTCCACTAGCTTTGTTCATAGTGATGCTTCCTAAGGCCCACTTGATTTCACATTCCAGGATGTCTAGCTCTAGGTGAGTTATCACACCATTGTGATTATCTGGGTCATGAAGATCTTTTTGTACAGTTCTTCTGTGTATTCTTGATACCCCTTCTTAATATCTTCTGCTTCTGTTAGGTCCATACCATTTCTGTCCTTTACTGAGCCCATCTTTGCATGAAATGTTCCCTTGGTATCTCTAATTTTCTTGAAGAGATCTCTAGTCTTTCCCATTCTGTTGTTTTCCTCTATTTCTTTGCATTGATCGCTGAGAAAGGCTTTCTTATCTCTCCTTGCTATTTCTTGGAACTCTGCATTCAAATGGGTATATCTTTCTTTTTTCTCCTTTGCTTTTCACTTCCCTTCTTTTCACAGCTTTTTAAGGCCTCCTCAGATAGCCATTTTGCCTTTTTGCATTTCTCTTTCTTTGGGATGGTCTTGATCCCTGTCCCCTGTATAATGTCACAAGCCTCCGTCCATAGTTCATCAGCCACTCTGTCTATCAGATCTAGTCCCTTAAATCTATTTCTCACTTCCACTGTATAGTCATAAGGGATTTGATTTAGGTCATAGCTGAATGGTCTAGTGGTTTTCTCCACTTTCTTCAATTTCAGTCTGAATTTGGCAATAAGGAGTTTCTGATCTGAGCCACAGCCACCTCCTGGTCTTGTTTTTGCTGACTGAGAGCCCCTCCATCTCTGGCTGCAAAGAATATAATCAATCCTATTTCAATGTCAACCATCTGGTGATGTCCATGTGTAGAGTCTTCTTTTGTGTCTAGAGCTTAACAAGTGGATTTTCTTATACTCCATGGACAAAAACATAGTCCCAACTGTGGGATGTTAAATACCTTTTGTTTTAAAGAAGAATAATCTATATCAAAGGTATGCATTTTCATTTCTTTTCTCTCTCTCTCTCTCTCTTTTTTTTTTTTTTTTGGTCTACTGCTTTTCTCTCGTCTTTTGCCAAAACATACAGAATAACCAGCCACTTTTATTTGGCGAAGTGACCATATTTAGCTAACTGAATCCGTACTGCAAATGTTCTGGCATCTTTCATGAAAATATCCCAAACCCATCTGTTTGAGTATTTTAGGAGCAGTAACCTCTTGCCCTCAGCTTGGGCATCTCTCAACTATGCCTCTTGGCACAGCCTCCCAACATTCTTGTCAAAACCTTTCCCCAATAACTGTTTGATAAGGTTAAGCTATTCAAGCATTTTAGAGCCATGTCAAGTCCTAAGAGGCTACATTTCATTAAAGGTAAGCAAATGGTAAGATGAGATTTGCTGGGTCTTAAAGTAAATTATCTCATTCCAAATATCAAGATATACTGAAGCTCTAAAATTACAGGGTATAACCTTGGAGAAAAAAAAAAACACCACCCTAGTGGTATATAGAAGCAATGTGCTTACTGCTGGCTACCTCCAGAGTGGCACTTGGTTCTCTGTGAAGTGATTTCTACCCCTCTTTCTAATCCTTTCCCCGCTCCTAATGCTCAGGTATCCTCCATTGTTTCTTTATTTAGATTAGGATGCTTTATAGAGGTTGCAACCTAGACACCCTGTTGTTCGGCCCATATAGTATCGTATTCTTTTTTCTCCTTAATTAATTACTTTAATTGGAGGTTAATTACTTTACAATATTGTGGTGGTTTTTGCCAAACATTGACATGAATCAGCCATGGGTGTACGTGTGTCCCTCCATCCTGAACCCCCCTCCCACCTCCCTCCCCACCCTATCTCTCTGGGTTGTTCCAAAGCACCAGCTTTGAGTGCCCTGCTTCATCGAACTTGCACTGGTCATCTATTTCACATATGGTAATTGTATTCTTAGAATTAGTGGGTCATTTAAAAACTTGAAAAATGTAGCTTCAAATTCTGTGTTTCTGGTTTTTCTTTTGGCTAATCATAAGGTCTGACCAAAATGGGCCCACATTCCCACATGGTAAGCGTGTGGGTCTTGAGGTAAACTGTGGCTGTCCGCCTTTAGAAGGAGAGATCCTTCCTGGTTTACCACAGGCCTGCCCTGCCCATCTTCACACAGGCACGTTCAGTTTCCAGGCTCTGGAGCCATTTTAAAATATGAATAGGGACTTCCCTGGTTAAGGTAAGTGGTTAAGACACAGTGCTTCCACTGCAAGGGGCATGGGTTTGATCTCGCCACTGAAACAAGATCATGCATGCTTCATGGTGCAGTCAAAAAATAGGGGAAAAAGAAAGAAAGAAATGTGACTACATTTCAGAGCCAACCTATAGAATTCCTACTGGCTTTTCAGAAATTAGAATTCTGTCCAGCAGAGTCTGTACGTATGAAACCAAAGGACATGTGAGAGCTTAAATTAGAAATAATTTAAACCTAAATTATGAGTAGTTAGTGAATGTTTACAGAAAGTTTGCTTGGGAAAAAGGTAGGAAGTTTAAGCGTAATAAGAATTTGTTTTCATAACACTTGCTATTTAGTTACAGGCATCAAAATCTCTCCCTAATTTCTACAGAATGTGTTCGCTGGGTCTCAGAGAGGTGGCGAATGTGCCAAACTTATAAATATCCTGGGAGAAAGTTGAACTTGGATTTTCCATACAGCTTGGAGTTCTAACAGTAAACAGACTTTTAGCAGAAAAGCCTTCTCCCAGCCAGTTACTCATTCATTCACTCAACACATGTTTTACTGAGCACCAAAGTGCCTGCTCTCAAGATGCACAGATTCTAGTAGAGGGAGACCCTAAGACACAAATTAACAAATGTGTATATACACATGTCAAACAGTGACAGGGGTTAGAAAAAATTAAGGGGATTGTGTATGTTGGTGGGGGTGGGGAGGATGAGGAAACAGTAGGGGTGGCGCAGAGACTATGTTATTTTCTCCAGGGTAGTTGGGGAAGGCCTTTATGGAAAGGTGGCATTTGAGCAGAAACTTGATGGAAACAAGGGAGAGCCACCTTGGGTGAAATTCTATCCATTCCTCAATGATGCTTCCCAAATATCATCTCTTCCTTGAAGTGCTTATTGACTAATCCTGTCAAAAACTTTCTTTTTGCAAACTGCTTTGTATCATAATTATTTGCTTCCATTTTCCCTGAAAGTGAAATCTTTGGGGTTGGTTATAATTATTTATTCTTATCCATAATAAATGTTCAATTAATCTTTAAAATGCATCTGCTGGGTCAAAATAAATTCCTAGGTTGTTCTGGGGGAAAAGAAAGCCAAGGGAGGAATGCGAAAACAGTACTGGTTTTTAAAATAAGATATAACATGAGAAACTATAAATTAATTATATTATTTTAATTAGGTATTACACCTAAAATGTCACATCTCAAATTTACCTAAGAAACAAATATTGCAATATAGTCCTTTGGGAAAAGTTTATTCTAAACGAGTCAATTCATAACTAGAGATAGGCATCCGGAAAAAAAAAGAATCATCTTTTGATAACATTTGAAACTGGTAAAAATTAGTGAATAACCCACACTCTGCAGAGATAAGACAATTCTGTTTTAAGGACAGATGCTGCTTTTTTTAAGACTATAAAAGGCATTTTTTAAGGATAAATTCATAAGAAACTTGAAATTTAAAAAGGCAGAAACTCCACCTTTCTTTGCTAGTTTGTTAAGAAAGAAAAAGTTGAAAATTAAGTTAGGGTTATAAGATAAAAATCTTTTCTATTTTGCCCTTATTGAAGCTGTCTAACTTAAGAGTTAAAAATAATAAAGCCAAATAGTTTTGTTAAAATAATCATAATCCTTTTATGTTGAGTCATACTTGGTATATTAAACTCATTTTTCAGTTAAGAAAATAACTATAAAAGGCCATTATAGTCGATCTCTTTTAAGAACTAAAAAACCTTTCCCTAAGTACATTAACTTGCTGTCTGAGAGATGGATTATTTCCCTAATGGTAGATATTTGGGTAACACAAACTTTGGCAAATAAAATAACCAATCAATTTTACCACTAGCTGCCAAATAACAACAAAATAAATCACTTCTCTGAAGCACTTTAGCAGCCCCCACCTTTCTGAAGCTTTGCCTCTCCACCCACTCACTCAGTCCTTCAGAATTTAAGCCATCTCACCTCTCCCCATGTCTACTGCCAGCCCTACTTTTAGGGATAGAAGAAGCCATGGAGACCACAGGCACAGAAAGAGGCCCAGAGGCTAATGCAAATTTACAGCGGGACCCTCTACCTCCTGGTCTCCGGCTCCCCTGTGAGAAGGTACTTTATATTGGGATTCTAAATTGTGCTAAAAGTAGCAGAGAGTAATTCTTTCATTTAAAACAGAGCTTACAAACTTTGGGCTGGCAACATGTTTTGGTTGGACCCCCACAACTTCTTTTTAATTGAGACAAAATTCATATCACATAAAAATGACCATTGTAACCATCTAAAAAGGGTAAAGCTCTGTGACATTTTCTAAATTATATTCACAACAGGTGACAATCACTGCTATCTAATTCCAGAACACTTTCATCAACCCCAAAATGGGCCCTCATAATGCTTTAATTTTGTTTTTCTAATTAGTAAAAAGATGTAAAAATTGGGAGCACTGACCTAAAAATTCACACTTCCCATTTCTCAAGAAAAATCTGACCTTCTTGTAACATCTGGGGGCAGAGGGTGCAAGGGGGTAAGAAACAGGTTTTGTTCAGTTTACCATCTGTCACAGGCCCACAGGGGCCAGGAAATTAGCTAAGACATGTGAGTTAACCACCCTGCTTTAGAGGTTCAGGGACTCAAACCTTTCTGAGTCACTTTTCAGATCTGGGAGTGACTCCAAGAGTGAGTGCAGTCTCAGCCCTCTGTTCCCCTGGCTGGCAATCTGGTTGAGTAAGCAGGCTTCCTAGTTCTGACTTGCCAACACATCTCCAGGCTTCCACCACCTTCTAGACTCACCTTTCCTTCAAAATGCCTTGCATTTTCCACCGCAGCATACTTGCTGAAAATCTCTCTCTTCACCCCTGAAAATCTCTCTTCACCCCAGAAGCTATCCTGTATTTACCTGAGCAACAATCTAAATGCTCATTCTTTGAGCACCACCAACACAACTTGCCTTTGGTTTTTTTTTTAATATTTAAAATAATTTTTATACTATTTAAAAGGTTGCTTCCCATTTACAGTTGTAAAATATTGGCTATATTCTCCATGTTGTACAATAAGTCCCTGAACCTGTTTATATCCAACAGTTTGCACCTCCCACTTCCCCACCACTGTATTGTCCCCTCAATTAGTAACCACTAGTTTGGTGTCTATATCTGTAAATCTGCTTCTTTTGCATTATATACACTATTTGTTGTACTTTTTAGATTCTATGTATACGTGATGTCATATAGTATTTGTCTTTCTCTGATCTATTTCACTTAGCAAAATGGCCTCCAAGTCCAGCCATGTTAAGGCTTGCCTTTATTTTCCACTTACTATCTGTATTTTTGTTTCTCTCTGGTTACTTAAAATGTTATTTTTTTAAAATTATTTAAAAAGGAACCAATAAAAACAATGTGAATGAAAAGTGGTACTCCTCCTCTAAATGTACCATAAGCATAAAAATCATTCAAATTTTTTTAAATCATAAGAATTATTTCAATGAGAAGAAAATCCCCCGTACTATTCATTTCTAGCCAGATATTGCTGACTGTCAAAGGCCATGAGCCCCAAGTCTACCTGCATGGTACAAAAAGTATGAGTCAGTGTGAGTAAGGTGGCAAAGGTCACACAACCCCAAACATAGGCATTCTCTGGGAATGATGCAATGGATTCCAAGGGAATTGAAAGGGACTAATGGCCTTGTAAAGTTACTGCAGACTATCTGGCTCTGTGCCTCAGGCCTCCTAAAATCATGTACTGTACCACCACCAATGTCCAGGCACTGTAGTTCCAGAAATCCTATCCAGTCCTGTCCAAACCTTCCTACCAATGCTACTCATCTCAGCAATGGTGCCTGAGGTATCCCAGCCACAGACAGCCCTTCCTGAGCCTCTCCAACCCGAATGTGGCATCCCCTTGCATGTACTTCTTCATATACATGTCTGATATCTCTTCTGGACTGAAAGCTCCTCAAGGGCAGAGATGGGTCTTCTGTATTGCATTATCTTCTCTGGTAAGAGCTACTGGCATTAACTTACACCTGGTCAGATTCCTAGCAGACGCGTCTTGACAACCCCTGTGAGAGAGCTGTGAAGGAACTTTCAGAAATGGCAAACCAGTTTCTAAATGAACTGAAACATGTTCTAACAGGTAAACTGTCCAATATGGTGAAAGACACAGGGACACATAACTGTATACTGTTGCTCTTTCTTAAATTTGAGGATATTATAAAGAACTGAAAACAGTGACTATGGGTGTATTAAGTAAGACCTATCCTGTTTAGGTCAGTTCAGTTCAGTTCAGTCGCTCAGTCGTGTCTGACTCTTTGAGACCCCATGAACTGCAGCACGCCAGGCCTCCCTGTCCATCACCAACTCCTAGAGTCCACCCAAACCCATGTCCATTGAATCAGTGATGCCATCCAGCCATCTCATCCTCTGTCATCCCCTTCTCCTCCTGCCCTCAATCTTTCCCAGCATCAGGGTCATTTAGGTCAGGTTTGGTTTTAAAGAGAAGTGAGTATGCCTAGCAAGTTGGGAAGGGGGTGGCTACAAGTGTCTAGGCTTTGTTTCTGGGTGGGCAAAGGGGCTGAGCACCTTCTGGGATGACTCCAGATGTCACACATGCCCAGGAAGAACCAGTTCACACTACTTGGCTCAACTTGGTAAAGAGACACAGGACAAGGATTTCCACAGGCATATAGAAGCAGTGTTTTATATATTTTTAATATTAGTTTAGTAAACACTGCTTTTATATGTTTGTGGCAATCTACCTTTATTGATTTTTTTCTTCATATGATTTCTAATATCTTCATTGCTGCAAAAATAGAACATATCTTAGAAAAATTAGGTTGAATTTATCTCTAAGACATGAGACAATGTATATTGTAAAGTGAAAAGTGAAAGTGAAGTCTCTCAGTCATGTCCGACTCTTCGCGACCCCATGAACTACAGCCTGCTAGGCTTCTCCGTTCATGGGATTCTCCAGGCAAGAATACTGGAGTGGGTTGTCATTTCCTTCTCCAGGAGATCTTTCCAACCCAGGGATTGAACCCAGGTCTCCCGCATTGTAGGCAGATGCTTTACCATCTGAGCCACCAGGGTAGATGTCTGTAGAGATAACACGATTAGAAAAAAGATGAATCAAATCTTTAGAGAATATGATTTGAGTCTGTTTCTAAATCTGAAAATTAAATCTTCCCTACCTGAACAGTTTTCCCCTTGAACTGATCTCTTGTTAATTTTCAGTTGATGTCATTCAATCTACTCTTGGCCTTGAAAAGGATGGTGAGAGGAGTGAACAAATTTGGCAAAAAGAAGGGCCTTTCCTCTTTTCAGCATCCATCTTTAATGTCATCTGTTAATCTCAGAATTAAGGAAACAGATGCTACTGTTGGACATGAAATGTCATCCCATACAGTATTTTTAAGCTGTCAGCTGTATAGTTAGTCTTTATATAGGCAACTGACAAATGCTTCTCTGTACCTTTAATTCCCTGAAACATACAAATATAAAAATGCCAGAACTCCACCCACATTCCAATGCTGGGCACATTCTGTAGCAAACACCCAAAATGAATACTACCACATTTTTCCTGTTGATGAATTAAAATGAAATCTTTTCCCACTATATCATACATAGTAATAATAATAATAATAAACATATGTCATACTGACCCCCCTCCTCCTGAAACTTAGAAACCATGTTTAAATGAATGTTTAAACCATGTTTAGAGACTCTACCTAATGAAAAGAAAGTTAATTCTTGAATAGCAAGTGTCTAGCATCTTGAATATTTTTCTTCCATTAAATTGGTACTATCACAAAATAGAGCAATCTTAGATACAGGCCAAGGAGAGGAAAAAAAAGAGGATGTTTTAGAACTCTTGGATTAAGATTCCAAATGTTGGCCTCAATAATGCCTGGGGTCTTCAAGGTTTTAATGGCATCTTCTAAAGTACCAAGGGGTCAGGGGTTGGGTCATCTTTTCTTGACCTGACTTACAGCCCATTGCATTCTGATGGAGGAAAAAGAATCTGAAATATTTCAATACAGTATTTTTTTTTCATCATGAAGGATCGCTGCGAAGATGCTTGCAACATTAGTTGGAGGCTGGTGTTGGGTCAGTAGAAGTCTTAGTAACAGCTATTCCTTTGTCTTTGGGCTCAAGGCAAAGTGGTGGCCATTTTGGGGGCCCTTCTGGTTTTAGAGACAAGATTTTCTTTTTAGGCACAGTTCACATCATTCTGGTTAGCAGTTTACTTTTATCATCCATTAGTTGATAGAACTTCCAAGCATGTATGTGCACAATTAAAGAGAAGGCTGAGGCCTTTAATTTGCTGTCAAAGTCTGATTAAGTTCATTTCTTATCTGCCAGGTATAAACCAAACAAGTGAGAGCTAAGATTTTAGTTGTTAAAAGGCTTTATGGAGCCCCAAAGAGTTTTACATCTGGATCCTCCTACTATTACTCTGTCCCTCAATCAACATCTTTTTCTTCTCTAATCTTTCTTCTAAAATTTCTTTTTATTTTAAATGAAATCTAACTAGTAATAAGCTACAATGGCTGGAACTCAGGAAGAACTCCACAGATCAACAATTCCAATGAACTGAAATGGAGAGATGTTTTTGTGGTACAACGAACAACAACTAAAAACTAGTTTAAGAAAAAAAAAAAGGCATTTCAAACACAGTTCAGTTCAGTTCAGTTCAATTGCTCAGTCGTGTCCGACTCTTTGCGACCCCATGAATTGCAGCACGCCAGGCCTCCCTGTCCATCACCAACTCCCGGAGTTCACTCAGACTCACGTCCATCGAGTCAGTGATGCCATCCGGCCATCTCATCCTCGGTCGTCCCCTTTTCCTCCTGCCCCCAATCCCTCCCAGCATCAAAGTCTTTTCCAATGAGTCAACTCTTCGCATGAGGTGGCCAAAGTACTGGAGTTTCAGCTTTAGTATCATTCCTTCCAAAGAAATCCCAGGGTTGATCTCCTTCAGAATGGACTGATTGGATCTCCTTGCAGTTTAAAACACAAGAGTTGCCTAAAACACTCCCTTTTCCATTGCCCCACAAGATGTACCAAAAATGCTCTGATAGTAGAGCCCAACTGACCCAAATTTGAAAGACAACTCTCCTGTTTCCATTTTTTGATCAAGTAGTAAGTTAGCCTGTAACATCCTCCATCAACCTGGACAGATCTGAGCTGGTTAAAGTCCATCATGGCTTTGTGCTGAGCCTAAGCATGACCACTGTGATTCAAAACACTAGCTAAGAGACTGGTTATCACCTCCACGGCCTCAAAAGAACCAGCAAAAAGAAGGTCCTAACTGGGCTTCTTAAATGCCCCTCATATGCAGAGTACATTCTGAATGTCCATCTTGGCAGACAGCTGGCACCATGGATGATAAACCACCTACAGAGCCCAGTGCCCTGCTGTACCTAAAAATCAGATGGAAGGCCAGATGATGGCTCATTATCAGTGTTTGGATGATCCATCAATCTCATGAAATAGCAGAGGTTTAAGTTCTGCAAGATATTTTACCCTCTAGACCAAGTCTACCCTTGTACTTCATTGATTATCAAGCATGTTCCGTTTGCCTACAACATGTCCAATATCACAAATACTAGAAGAGTCTGACCACAACAAGGCTACAAAGGTAGAGTAGTCTTCGCAAAAAAAAGGTAGAGAAGATTAACATTTCAAATCAGAGAATCACCACAGCAGAGGCCTAATTTATGAGTAATACCCTACTGTGACAAACACAAACAGACTCTGTTTATTCTTATGAAGAGAGACTGAGCAGCTTCATGAAAAGATAGACAAGGCAAATTGGGCACATGCCAGAAATGAAATAAAAAGAAAAAAAAAATCACCCTGCCAGTGCCCGCAACATTCTAATTCTATGCATTCAACATTCAAACAATAAATGGCAAGATATTCAAGTTAAAAAAAACCTCAGGGAATCATTTTATTCAGTGAAAGTTTAGCTTGTATACACAGTTCCCTCTTTCCCCTGAAAACATCTTGCTAGAACAGGTGTAGGTTATTTGGGGCACAGGATGCCTATATTTTCAATAAACTTGATTTTTATCAAGTTCTAATCCAAGCCATAGCAAGGACTACCTTACTCTTTCCTGCCTCGCTCTTGAAAACAGGAGGCGGTAAGCAGGAGCACAGAAGTATCATCTTAGGGTCACAGCCACATTCAGCTCAAATATAGTAACTATAACCCCATTCTTTATAAATTTATGATTTGGATTTCTAAATTTGGCAAATAAATCTGAGTTGTCCCAAAGAATCATTACTGACCTCACCCTAACCCAAACTAAAAATATTTGCACACATTTTGTATTTTAAATCATCATTCTCTGGCAGAGTTTCTTATATGAAAAACAAATAGAAGCTCAGAGACAAACACTTGGACAGAGTTAAGAGAAACAGCTTGCTGTTGTTATAGACACTCCCATCTAATAACTATTGTATCTAATTTAACATTTCCATAAAACATGGTTTTTACACTTAAATCCCTAAGACCCCCCAAAAAAGCACACACACACACACTAAACAGCTGTTTAGAATAAGAAAGGAGAAAAAAACTTGTATTAAGAGGGAAAATGACATTATTTAGGGAGACAGCAAGGTAAAATAAAATATAAAGTTTATCTTTGAAGTCCTAAAACAATAACTGTAGGTAGAGAGATGCTGAAAAACCTTTGGGGAATCTGTCAAAATAGTATAAATTCTTCCTGACAAAAGAAATCTTAAGAATCGCTAAAATGATTGGAAGTAACTTTTGGGGGAAAAGTACTGCTTCAAATGATCCTTATATTCAAGAAGACAAGTGTTGAGGATACAGCGTTGTGGCATATCCTTGACGCTTTGAGTTTAAGCTGCTACCTTGGCAAATGAAGGTTATTTTTCCCCATCACCTGTCTCAGGAGGGTGATGATTTAAAAGAAGCTAAAAATAAAAGAAGTAACAAGGGGAGAATACTGACTGTAGCTGATTCTCACAACTTTTCAAATGTCCTCTTACTTCGTTTAACACAAAACAAAACCCACCAAACTCCATAAAGTAAGTCTCAATCTGTATAACAGAAAATGTCAGGTGAAGTGCTGGCCTGGAAAAAGTGAGAAAGCAAAGCCATTGCTGTGAGCTTCAGATTTGTCAGGCATGTTGAACTGGGTGACAAAGACTTATTCTGTCCAGAAATCCCCCACTTTATTTTTAAGCCTGGAAACTGGTTAGTCATATCTATACTGAACACTTCCTGTCCAGGGGCATGACGATGGCAACAAACTGCCAAGTTTAGTAGCTGCTACATTCAGTCAATTGAGTCATTCATGGAATAAAAAACAGCATCAAATATATATTTTTTTAAAATCTGGCTGACTGAAGCTGTAAAAGATATGCAGTGAAAACAGGTCTGACTATTTCACTGAATAAGGATAGATGGGGGCATGAAAACAGAACAGAAAGACAACAATGTTACTCTAAGAGACTATTTTCTGGTAATTTCTGTGATATTCCAGTATTCCTACCAAATATAACTTTTTCTCCCACTCCCCCTCTGGATTGAACAGTCAAAATGACATTCCATATCTTCATTTACAGAAAAACCTGAAGACGCAGAAGGCCTCAAGAACTAAACAACAGAATCAATTTATTCTTTCTTTCTTTTAATTTCATTTTAATTATATTTTAAATGAAGGGTCGCCTGAGAATTTTAAAGAAAAAAATACAAAGGACTGAACTATATAGATCAGGAATGTCTTTATACCATGTCAAAGTATGAAAGTGTTAGTTGCTCAGTCGTGTTTGACTCTCTGCAACCACATGGATGGTAGCCCTCCAGGCTCCTCTGTCCCTGGGATTCTAATACCATGAAAGTGAAAGTCACTCAGTCATGTTCGACTCTTTGTGACCCTGTGGACTGTAGCCCACAGGGTTCCTTTGTCCGTGGAATTCTCCAGGCAAGAATACTGGAATGGGTTCCCATACCCTCCTCCAGGAGATCTTCCCAACCCAGGCATTGAACCCTGGTCTCCCACATTGCAGGCAGACTCTTTACTGACTGAATCAGGGAAGTCCATGGGATTCTAATATCATAATGTTACATTAAAAATCCATCTTTGAGAAAGAGAGGAAAACAACTGAGGACTATAAGAATGACCCTTTCCCTAGCAACTCTGAGGGCTATGTCAGGCTTCAGCTAGGCTGCCTCTTTCAGCAGCAATTACATTTACCCGATTAACCCTTACACATGTTGAGACAAGCACACTGAAGTTCCACCACTGAGAAGCAGGAGGAACACCTCCCCTCCCCCACGCCCAAGAGTTGGCACAGAAGGGCAGCCCCAGAGCATGCTGGGATGGACAGCGTCAACAGGAATGCCAGGGAACCGCCCACACACTTCTGGGGTTCTCACCTTGATCATCAAGTCAGACCAATGGTCGAGTGAGCCAAATAATTTATAGCGGCTCAGCTCATAAAAATCCTCGTCCTGAAATTCTTCAGTGAGCCTGCTAATCATCAGATTTTTTAATGAGTGAACCCCCCCAAAATCGGGTGCAGCTTCACTGAGAGACAGGGTGACAGCTGTCCGCTCCTCCAGCAGCCATTTACCAAATATCCCACCAGCCTTCCACCCAATGGATGGCACAGTACAGCTCACAGCATCGACATGCCTCCCCAGGGCTGGCATTACTGCTTTTCTAATTCATCATCTGCCACTGGCAAGCTTTTTGAGGAAATCATTTTTATAACCCAGTAAGAAAGTCTGAGGAATTCAAGCCAGCACAACACAGCCCTTGATTCTGAGAGGCCCCCATTTGGCTGGTGGATAAGCATCAGCATTCCTCAACGTCACGTCCTTGTTTATGGGCCCCAGCGTTAATCCTGCCTGAGATGAACTGGGGAGCTTGTGTGTCCTCTGAACACCACTATTTCAGGGGCTCCAAGTCTGCACCGTGCTTTGGAGACCAGCACCCTTTCATACCCCGTTAACTGCACCAGCAAACAGACTGCCGAAATGCCTCCCCTCAGTCATAGTGGTCTCTTGCCTATCCTGCTGCTCACCTCTCTGGTTTTGCATGAAGTACCTTTTTTTCCCCCCATTTTAAAGTTATTTCTTACTCATCCCTTCCTCTCTCTCTCCTTGAAGGCTCTGCATCAGGTCTGGGTCCCACCCTGTGCTTGCCACCGCCTGCCACTCCCCCTCGCTCCCACTCACTATTTCTTCCTCATTGTTCCCTTGCAATGTTAAAACCTGCCAGAACGCCACTCCCTTGACTTCCTTCACTGCTCTGGTTTCCCAGTGGGTCTTCTCCTTCCCTTTTATTGGTGATACTGGCCCCTGAATTCTACCTTCCCAGAAACTCTCTGGAGAAAGGGTCTTTTTCTTTTTAAATTCTTAATTAAAAGATTTATTTTTTTAAACAGAGACTCCTTTTTAAATTATCTCCTTTCTCTGAATAACTTGAGTCCAGCTTTTATACTTGTGATATTGGGGAGGGGTGCATTTTCATTTTAGCTGTTTCGTAACTGACTTAATTGTGATATTAAACCCCAAAGTGAAAATGGTTTTGTTGTGCTTTACAGTAAGGAGAACAGTCAGTGCACTTTTATCAGATAACTTTACAAAAGGCAAATGTTCCTTGGAGCAAGCCCATCCTTGACTGCTTTTTACAGAATGGGAAATAGTACTTCTCAATCAGGTAAATATCACAGGCAGGCCCCAGTTGGTTTTGTCTCTGTGATTATGTGCTGGGCTTAATCGCTCAGTCGTGTCTGACTCTTTGCAACCCTATGGACTGTAGCCCGCCAGGTTCCTCTGTCCATGGGATTCTCCAGGCAAGAATACTGGAGTGGGTTGCCATTCCCTTCTCCAGGGCATCTTCCTGACCCAGGGATCGAACCCAGGACTCCCGCATTGCAGGAAGCCACCAGGGAAATCTTATTTATCCAGTACCTCCTGGGTGAAGCTGTCTAATCAGTGACAAAAGCCTTGCCTCACTGGTTCTGACCTCAGGGGAAATTAAAAATTACTCAGGGTGGCTCAGTTTACCAGCATGGCCCAAATCCTATTTAACATGTATAAGACCAAAATCCTCAGAGCTTCATATCACTGTCAGATCTAGGGTATCCCTGGCAGAAACATCAGTGGTTTTCCAAGACTTGTGTTCCTATTACAGGAAGAAAACAGTTCGGCAGACGGGAAGTGAAGGTAGGTGAAAGGGAAGAGAGAAAAACTCTCTGATTCTCAGACTGGACCAAACGTTTTCTCAGTAGGTTGCTGTTGTTGTTGTTCAGTTGCTAAGTCATCTCCAACTTTTTGCAACCCCATGGACTGCAGCACGCCAAGCTCTCCTGTCCTTCACTAACACCATGACTTTGCTCAAACTCATGTCCTTGGAGTCAGTGATTCTATCGAACCATCTCATCCTCTGTTGTCCCCTACTCATCCTGCCTTCAATATTGCCCGGCATCAGGATCTTTTCCAATGAGTTGGCTTTTTGCATCAGGTAGCCAAAGGATTGGAGCTTCAGCTTTAGCATCAGTCCTTTCAATGAATATCCAGGGTTGATTTATTTTAGGATTAACTGATTTGATCTCTCTGCTGTCCAAAGGACTCTCAAAAGTTTTCTCCAGCACCACAATTCAAAAGCATCAATTCTTTAGCAATAAGTCTTCTTTATGGCCCAACTCTCACAACCATACATGACTACTGGAAAAACCATAGCTTTGACTATACAGACCTTTCTTGGCAAAGTAATGTCTCTGCTTTTTAATACACTGTCTAGGTTTGTCATGGCTTTCCTTCCAAGAAGCAAGCATCTTTTAATTTCATGGCTGCAGTTACAGTCTGCAGTACGAAGAACTGGATTAAATTTTATACCTATGTTCACTTCTTAGCCTCATGCACCAGGGCTGAGTGTGTGCAATGCCACAGGGAGAGGTCAGAGGTGAAGGGGGTAGAGATCAGGAAGGAATCTCCAGGCAACTAGGACCTGGAAGGTCCTGGATAATCAAAGTCTTCCTTCCTCAGGAGCTTGGGCACCTGCTCACAGCTAGGGCAGCCATCCCCTGGCCCTCATATGTGTGTGTGCTCAGTCAGGTCTGTCTCTTTGTGATCCCATGGACTGTACCTGCCAGGCTTCTCTGTCTGTGGAATTTCCCAGGCAAGAATACTGGACTGGGTTGCCATTTCCAACTCCAGCGAATCTTTCCAACTCAGGATCAAACCCACATCTCCTTCATCTCCTGTACTGGCAGGTGGATTCTTTACTACTATGCCTCCTGGGTTGCCCCCACTTCCCACCGTCTACTTAAAATGGTTAAGATGGTAAATTTTATGTTGTGTCTTTATATACTAAATATTGATTGAACACTCGTGAGGGGTTCTCAGCAGATGAGCTCTTCAAACACAGGCTCCCAGCTTTTACTGAGGCCTACGGAGGAAACAGCAAAGCTATTTTCTACAGTACCTCTCCTCAGACATGGCTGACCGCCGCCTCCATTATGTTCTCATTCCCCTGGCTTCTAAAGCCCTGTTCTCTCTGTGGTTTCCTCCTACTTACTGAGTGTCTCCATTTCTATTTCCTTTACTGGATGCATCTACCTCTTTCCCTTATAAAAGTGGGTATTCTCAGAGACTAAGTCCACAGACCAGCCCTCACCTCTCTCTTCAATCTTTCCCTCACAGCTCACATCAGGGAAACCTATTCTCCTCTTCTGACTGAAGATGCACACACTTTTCTGCCTGGGCTCATTTACCCTGGCTCAGTTGGTCCTCCAGACCAATCTAGGGTTCTTGTCTGCTTCAGTTTAGTTCAACCACTCAGTCACGTCCAACCCTTTGCAACCCCATGGACTGCAGCATGCCAGCCCTCCCTGTCCATCACCAACTCCTGGAGCTTACTCAAACTCACGTCCATCGAGTCAGTGATACCATCCAACCAACTCATCCTCTGTCATCCCCTTCTGCTTCCTTCAATCTTGCCCAGCATCAGGGTCTTTTCCAATGAGTCAGTTTTTCACATCAGGTGGCCAAAGTATTGGAGCTTCAGCTTCAGCATCAGTCCTTCCAATGAATATTCAGGACTGATTTCCTTTAGGATTGACTGGCTGGATCTCCTTGCAGTCCAAGGGACTCTCAAGAGTCTTCTCCAACACCACAGTTCAAAAGCGTCAATTCTTTGGTGCTCAGCTTTCTTTATAGTCCAACTCTCACATCCATACATGACCACTGGAAAAACCATAGCTTTGACTAGTTGGACCTTTGTCGGCAAAGTAATGTCTCTGCTTTTGAATATGCTGTCTAAGTTGGTCATAACTTTTCTTCCAAGGAGCAAGCATCTTTTAATTTCATAGCTGCAATTACCATCTGCAGTCATTTTGGAGCCCTCAAAAGTAAAGTCTGTCACTGTTTCCACTGTTTCCCCATCTATTTCCCATGAAGTGATGGGACTGGATGCCATGATCTTAGTTTTCTGAATGTTGAGTTTTAAGCCAACTTTTTCACTCTCTCCTTTCACTTTCAACAGGAAGCTCTAGTTTCTCTTCACTTTCTCGTCACATGGACCACAGCCGTGTGTAACTCAATGAAATTAAGAGCCATGCCATGTGGGGCCGCCCGAGACGGATGGGTCATGGTGGAGAGTTCTGACAAAACATGGTCCACTGGAAAAGGGAATGGCGAACCACTTCAGTATTCTTGCCTTGAGAAGCCCATGAACAGTATGAAAAGGCAAAAAGATACGATACTCGTCCGCTTAGTAGTCCTAAAACACTACTTTGCACCCGCCGTGTTCCAGTTCAAATGCCACCGTTTCTTACAATAATCTTGTTTGCCTCCTAAATGGTATATGGGGCATTTGTTGCTGTTCAGTCGCTAAGTCATGTCTGATTCTGCAATCCTGAGGAATGAAGCACACCGGGCTTCCCTGTTCTTCACTATACAGAGCATGCTTCAGTCTACGGTCAATGCCTGCACTTTTCTAATGAGGAAGGCTGAAGTTCAGAGAGACTCATCTGTGACTGAAAGTTGCACAGACAACCAAGGGCAAAGTCAGGAGGAGAACTGGTCTCCTGAGGCCCAGTGCCTTGTCTGCCGCAGAGTGTCCCTCTGGGCAGCTTGGCTTCTCGGCTGGCGCCGTGTACTGCTGCAACTTGGCCCGCCAAGGCTTGCCATGAGCCCTCCACTCCATGGTGCTTTAAACCTTCTTCCACTCCTCTTTCCACTCATCTTCCCTAAAGGGCCTCACTGAAGTGCCAGCTAACCCCTCTGTGAAGGCACCTCTGCCTGTGATGTCTGCTGAAAACAGTCTCTAGATTCTCAAAGGGTCTATGTATCATCCTCAGGCCCACACTCAGCCTAAACCCCCATCCTGCATTCTGTACTATGAATGCACACGGGGTGCATGTGATGCCCTGAACCAGGAGTTCTTTGAGGGCTGGGCTCTCTACACACACAGAAGAAGTACTAACTTAGCCAGCATCTGCTGCTGTGAGTATCCAAGGCCCACGGAAGGTGGCAGTGATGGAGGGAGAGAGGCTGCACCCAGGAAACAGGACTGTCCATAGTGAGCAGAACAGCCTGTGCTCTGGGGACACCTCTGATCCCCAGCTCCTCAGCCTGGAGGAGGGGGGAGCACATGAAAACACATACATGGGCCAGCTGAACTGACAGCTAGATACACGGCAGGTCACGATGGAAGCAAAGTTCATAAATCGCTTATTCTCTTCCTGACAGGCAACCCTGGTGTGGGCAAATGAAGTCTTGAAGGCTTCAGGCCTCAGGCTGACATGGTCACCTAGGACACTCAGTTTAGTGGCCTCTTTCCTTCCGCATTTCCTTGGAAGAAGTTTACTCCCAGTTATTTATGCAATTAAATCTTGTTTGTCACAATGAAGCTGGAGACTGTATTCCCATGTAAGTCCACGGACAGTGCTATAAACACAAACACAAATCCCCATACATCTTCAAAACCAAAAATATCATAAGGACCAACCTAACAACACAGGAGTTACAGTTTCCCAGAGCAATCCACTCAGCATTCACTCATCACACACTCCAGCTCCATACCTAACTCTCCCTCAAGGTTCTGAAGCCCTTCGAACAAGATTTAAGATACGTGATAAATATAACTGACACTGCTATGTCCTATACATACAAGTTTTTAAGAGAGTGAATCCTAAGAGCTCTCATCACAAGGAAAAATACAATTTTTTTCTTTAATTTTGAACCTATATGAGATGACGGATCTCCCCTAAATTCATTGTGATAATCATTTCATGATATATGTACATCAAATCATTATCCCATACACCTTAAACTTAGACAGCATTGCATGTCAGTTATATCTTAATACAACTGGAAGAAAAAAGATCCAAGCAACTGGTCTTTCAGGAATCTTGATAAATGGCTGATGGAACACTGAGCTGCTTTTCAGAAAACAACATGTTCTGACCCCTAGCTTGCACCGGGCTCCCAGAGCTCTGGGGAAAATCTGGTTGTGAGCCACCCACCTGCTCCTACAATTGCATGTCTGGTGTCCAAATACTCACCCACTCCTCAGCCACATGCATGCAAACCTTCTCCCCAAGGAAGGACACCCCTGCCCCATCAGCAGCTATTGAGCTAATTTTCCTGAGCCATGTTCTCAAAGAAATGAAAACAAGTGAGCTCACTCTTAATCACCTCTCACTCAGTCTACCACTTTGAAAACCAGGGATCTTGAAGGCTCTATTGCAGAGCGAAATTTTATTTCACGGTACCTCCTTATCTTTCACTTTCCCGAGGAACACATAAGAGAAGGTGAAATCGTAAATTTCTGTGTGTTCAACCATTCCATTTAGGTTTGGCAAATTCCCTCGAAAGGCAGTGTAGGACACCCACAAACAAATTAGGCTGTCCTGCTTCCAGGAGATTGCATGCAAAAATCTGCCATGCTAAAACCTAGGCTTGTGAAATTTCTCGTTTGCCAAACAGGCACAAGGTGGACAGAAAGGACCTAAACACCACCTCTCTAGGCCTTGGTTCCTCATCTCTAAATAAAGAAGTTAGACGGAAGGCCCTTCAGAGTTGCTTTTAACTCTCAGTCATGGGGATTCTACTTATATTTGTAGGGGGCAATTTCATTACATAAAGCTTTTCACTGTGGGCTTCCTTAAATATTACACACATATATATAATGATTTTATTTTTTTTTTTAATTTCAGCTTATACTATCTTTTTAGGTACAATGTGCTGAATGAAGAGAAGTATACAGCCATGTTTATCTCACTGTCTCCCAAGTTGTTAGCATCTTTCTCACATGGATGGAAATGTTGACAAATAAATGATTTGTGGCAACTCTAGGATTATTCTGCATTATTAATGAAATGATGTGCTGCATTATTCTGAATTGAAATCACTGGATCCTGAGACTTTGTCTCACCCGACTGCATTCTCTTGCTACTTCCTGGATTATCAACTGCCAGGAGCAGGGAATTTCATCAGCCATGTTATGCTGGTTCTCCCAAGGGCATCCTCATGCAAGGACAAGAAGGTGTGATGCAAATTCAGTCTGATGAAAATTTCAGAAGTGAGGAAGAAAAAGGCCCCAGGATAATTAAGCTTACAGAGTTGAGGTGGGGGGTCAGGCAACACCAGGTTACCAGTGAGGTACCCTGTAAGGAGACACTATGGCATGGATCTATAAAGGGACTTGCCATTTTTAGTCCTTGTCAGCACACTGCACTCCAAGGCTAATGACTATATAAAAGGAAACATAATCACATCAAAGTTCGATGTTTTAAAGCACGGGCTGCACTTTCTACATTATATATGACATCAAGGTCAGCTGTACCAAGGGCTGCGGATTTCATCAGAGCTGAGCTACAGCTTCACCTCTGAACTCATCACTCTCTGGGCAAAGCAGGGCTGGGGAAAGGGGGAAGAACACTGGTAAAGTGATGCTTAGCAATGAACTTGATTTATAAGCTGCCACAGGACGTGAGGTTAAAACAGGGAAGGCACTCCTGGTGTGGCAGCTTATATGATACCATTTAGCTTTTTGATGATAGAAGATATTAATAAACCACCACCATGGAACAAACGAAATTTTCTATGATCAATACTCTGACAGATATTGGTCCCCTTCTTTGTAGTGGAAGTCTCTACTTTTTGAAGAGTTAAAATTTCTGGGAGGTGGGGCAATGCCGACCATGAAGTTCCCGGAAGGTTCTGCAACGCTGGCACATGTGCTGGGGGGCAAAGCTCAGACACTGTCCTGGCATTTGACTGATCTAAGTCATTTGACTGCAAGCTTGTGATCCAGACTGGTTTCCTAAAAGCCCACCAGGAATTCGGACCCCAGCTCTGGCAGATTCTGGTGAGAGGGACTCAAGGCAACCTGGAGCTCGGAGAAACCACAGCAGAAGCACTGAGGAACAGGTTAGGCGACTTAGGAGAGGGCTACGATTGAGAGTGTCAATGCCTGTGCATGTGCCTAACAAGTTAACGTTATCAGGAGAGATGACGAATTAAGTGAGTGGAACGCAACTCTGCTGAGAATCACTCACGTGTATCTATACACCTAGCAGATTTTAAAGAAACTGGAGACTCAGTGGATGCTACAAAGTCACCCTATTGTAATAAGATAACACACACATCCCCAGTGACCTGGGAAGTCCAAGCTCTCCATTCTCAAGCTGTCCTCTGGTTCAGAAAGTGAGGTCCCTTCTCCTCTCCCATAGGTACTCTGGTCTCTCTTGCTGGTGTAGGCTCCAGAACCTCCCACCCAGCCCTGCTGGGTTCCTAGATCTCCTGCATCAGCGGTAGAAGGATGCGCTCAAGACTCCCTGCCCATGTGCCTGGGCTCTTCTCTTTCTCCTCCAAGGTACCTGGTCTCTCCACTCCTGTCTTCTCAGAAATGGGGTACAAGTGGACCCAGGACTCACAGACAGCATTCTCCTGGGTGTCCAAACTACTTGAGGATGGGGGAGAGCCCTGGAAGTACCACATCACAGGGTCTATGGATAGACGGCTTCCATTCAAATCTTGATTCTACCTTTTCTGGTTTTGTGGTTTCAGGCATGGTTTTTAACCTCTCTGAACCTCAGTTTTCTTAATCATTATGCAGAACTAAAACAAAGGGTTATTAGAGAAGTATCAAATGAGATAATATACATAATCAGATGCTTAATTAGCACTGTGCCTGACACAGGAAAGTACTCAATACACTTTAGCTTCAAAATCACTTCTTTGGTCCTCAAGGCAATTTGAGATGCTCGCAAGCCATCTTGGGCCCCAATGCCCATGATTAAAGACATATGCTTGTTTTGCCTCTGCCATTAAAAGTACTTTAGTGGAGGATTTAAGAAACACTATATAGATTTGTTCTCTAGGTTTGGAAGGCACTATCCCTATAAAGCAAGGCTGGATGATCTCTAAGCAGTGCTCTAAAAAGTTTCATCATGTCATGTAATCTCATTTTTAAACTGATTAATTTGACAATGCTTTTTAGGCCCTCCTAAATAGAGGTCCTAGGTCAAGCAAAAACTAACCATGCACAAATCTTGCTTACTGAAGAGAGAGAGAGAGAAAAAAAACTCATAATGCAAAGGAAAAGAAGACTAATACATGAAATACATGAATTTCATGTAATACATGAAAACAAGGTACAGCTGCAGGAAGTACAGGGTACTATGGGAACGCCGTGAAAGAGCCTCAACTCCAGACTGAATCCTGCTGGACACACTACCCACTTGACAAGGGGCAAGAGAGTAAGCCCAACAAAGGAAACGTTTGCTGAGGGAACAAGGAAGTAAATACGCAGGGTAGCGCTAGGGTCAAATGGACCAGTCCCATGGAGTGGTAGATGTCTGTTGCTGGTGATCCACATCAGAAGTCCCTTCCTAATTCTGAAGAAACCCTCATTTTGCAAGTAGTTGCAGCAAAGCTGGAACCAGAGGATATCTCTCCCACAAGCAGCAAGGGCAAGGACACAACCTAGCACTGACATCAGCTGGCTTATTTCTGAGATTTTTAAGTGTGGAGCATGACTAAATCTTCAGGCACATCTGGAGTCCCATCTGAGATGGACCTGAAAAATACACAGGAGGCCAGGGCCATCGCGAGGTCCTAACCAGGAGATTCTTGGCTGCATTTCCTGATGTATCTTTCAGAGGCTAATTCTTTCTGGGGATGTGTGAACTAACCCAATATACTTTCAAGACATTCTTCATTTCAATCCATTCCTCATGCTGCTGCTGCTGCTGTGGCTGCTAAGTCACTTCAGTCGTGTCCGACTCTGTGCAAACCCATAGACGGCAACCCACCAGCCTCCCCCATCCCTGGGATTCTCCAGGCAAGAACACTGGAGTGGGTTGCCATTTCCTTCTCCAATGCATGAAAGTAAAACGTGAAAGTGAAGTCTCTCAGTCGTGTCCGACTCTTAGCGACCCCATGGACTGCAGCCTACCAGGCTCTTCCATCATCCGTGGGATTTTCCAGGCAAGAGTATTGATTCCTCATGATAGCAGGAATCAATTTCCATTTCTTGCAACCAAGAACCCTGATGAGAGAGGTAATTATTCTATACATGAAGGTACAAGAGGAGATGCACTCAACAGATAATGAGGAGGAGGAAGTGCCAGGCGGAAGCTGAAGATAAAGAAGAGGGCAGGATTAAGGATAACTAGCAGATTTGCAGTTTGGAAGCTAAAAAGAGTCCTGTGATATTCAGTGACGACACAAAAGGAGGGTGAGATTTGTGAAGAGTAGGAAATGCCAGGCTCAGTGTAGATCTGTTGAATGTGACATACCCATATGACAGTCAAAGTATGGTGTTTACCTGGACTCACAGACATAGAAAACAAACTTATGGTTACCAAAGGGGAAAAAGGATGGGAGGGAGAAATTAGGAGCTTGGTACAAACTACTGTATATAAAATAGATAACCAACAGGGTTCTACTGTATAGTACAGGGAGCTATATTCACTATCTTACAACAAACTATAATGGAAGAGAATATGATATATATTATATAAATTAATATATTAATATATATTATAATTAATAATATATTGATAATATATAATTAATATTATATATTAATATATTAATTTAATATATAAGTATTTAATATTTAATGTTTAATAATTATTTAAATGTAGTATTATATATATATATCACACACATATAGAATCACTTTGCTGTACACCTGAAACTAACACAACACTGTAAACCAGCTATACTTCACTTTAAAAAAAAAAGCATGGTGTTTACCAGGCAGCTGGCTGTACAGGTAACTTTTAGAAAAGCCTAGACTGGAAGTCTAAGGGATTAGAAAGAAACAGCTAGAGAGTGTAGAGGCATAGGAACTAAGGGAGGAGTTTAGGACTGCCAGGACACCAGTCTTCTAGTGTCAAGCACTGCAAAACCAAGTCAAGTAAGAGCAGGACAAAAATATGAATGCTAGGTCACTGGTGGTTTTAGCACCTGGGAAGTCACTGGTGATTTGAGCAATTTCAGTGGCGTAATGGAGAAAAAGACAGACTTCAGTGTGATGAAGGATGATGAAGAGTGAGAAAGTAGGCATCAGGCAAAAGGTAAAAAAGAAACAGAAAAAAAAAGAAGCAGGTTCGTTTTATAAGAGAAATATATGCCTAAAATTAACAAAGTACCGAGGATTACCTCTAAAGAATGAAGATCATTCATTCATTTTATAAATACTGAATGTTCACCTCTCATTACATAGGTCTTGGAGACCCAGTGGGGAATAAAACAGACATGGTCTTGCCCTCAAGAGCTCGTGGTCTAGAGAAAGATGCTAAACAATGTGGTATTGGCCACAAAAAGGTTAGGTGTTCTGAGAGACTGCAGTAAGGGGTTTTAAGTTGGAAGTTCAGAAAGAGCCTCTCCAACCCAAAAACCTGACCAGGGAAAAGGGGTCAGGTGGGGAGAAGAATTTCAGGCAGAAAGACCATCAAGTACCAACACCACCAAAGTAGGGAGCTTGGGCCCATCTATACACAGAAGGGAAGGAGCCAGGAAAGACGAGGCCAACCAGTGCAGTGAGGAGCCCACAGTGGAAGGAGGCCTCCTTCCACTGCTTCCAGCAGGAACCACGCCTGTTCCACAGACACTGGGAGGATGTGGGTGTGGGTAAAGGTGAATCTGTCAGTCTGAAAGCAGGAAGTGAGGGAGTTGTCTAATGGCCACTGTTTTCTTTGTGAAATAGCAGTCCTGATGAGGCATGAGGGAACTAGGTGAGGTGGTGGCGGGAGGTGCTATTACGGGCAAGAGAGGAGGAGCTGAGCTCACTCACAGCTCTGCCCTCCCAAAGCAACTCCTTCATAGTGGCTTCCTCATTGTTTGGTACCAAAGCTTCAATAACCAAGTCAGAGGAGCCCCAGACCCCTTGATGCCTAGCACTAGAAAGATCTGCAGAGATCTTAACTGTGGTTCATTTCTCCTACCTCATAATTAAGTAATTTATTCAACAGGAATCAATTAAATGCCAAAAATATGGCCATCAACACATCTCCTCAGGAAGCCCCCATCCATGGGAAGCTGTTGATACTCTTTTTTCAACAGTCTTCCCCTGTTTAATAAAGTAGGCTTCTTCCTCCCTTTCTCTTGCTTTCCTATTCATATTATGCCAGGATATCTTAAACTCACTCAGCTTCTAATCGAGCAAGGTCTGAGTTCTTTTTCTCTGTTTAATACTCAAGCACAATCACCTATTCATTTGTAAGCAGGAAAAATTAAATTGATTCTTTAGGAGGTGGCTTTTGACTGAGGATGGAGGTTCAGCATTCCTGGCACAGAGTCAAGTTTGTCCTAAGCTATGGTGGCTTAACAATATCCCCAGTCATTTGCTTCTACATTCACTCACATACACAAATATGTTGGCCTCTGAGGATTTCTGAGTTCAACTTGATACTTTGTTTCATATTCAACCCTAAACAACATATACTAGTCTCTCACTGCAGTTCAGACTAATGATTTAAAGTATCTCCCAGTATGGCAAATCAGGCATGAAGCATCGGAAGGCAATTTGCTTGCAATGCAGACACTGTGAAGAGCTTGTGGTGATCTGACACTAGATGGGATACATAAATCCACAAGGAGAAAAAAAAAAAAAAGCTAAGGCGAAGGGACAGAATTAGTAAGGATAAACAATAAAGATAACTGAGCTATTTAAACAGCACTGAGGGACTTCCCTGGTGGTCCAGTGGTTAAGACTTCACCTTCGAATGCAGGGGGTGAGGGTTTGATCCCTGGTTGGGAGCTAAGATTCCACATGCCTTGGGGCCAAAAAACCAAAACATAAAACAGAAGCAATATTGTAACAAATTTGATAAAGACTTTATAATGGTCCATATCAAAAAATCTTTTTTAAAAAATAAAAATGAACAGCATTGCTCCTTTCTGAGTGGTGGTAGCTAAACAGAGGATGCTAGATCACAGCCAATAACCAATCTTGTCAGAACTGCCGGGACACACATGCACACACACAAACACACATATATACATATACACTAGTCCTTTATTTCCTGGTAGAAGCTACTATGATTCCATTTGTTAACAAAGTATTTGTTTAATCTCCCTCAAGAGTTATTCTACATCCTATTCTAACTGCCATCAATTTAAAACTCAAGCACCTCATATATATAAAAAGAAACATGTTGAACATTCAGTAAATAACAGAAGGAGGATAATTTGCTACAGATTTGCAAAATGTAAGTGATGGCAAGGGGAAGGAAAGGTTAGGAACAAGGGGGTGTGCATTAAGGCACCGCTTCACCTCCAGTTTTCAGGCTTGCAATGGGTGAGCTGGGCTGGAGAGAAGAATGTGGGTGCTGGCTGAAAGAATGTATCCCAAAGAATATGCTTTGGGATACTGTTTTTCCACTTTCTCCTCACCCCCAAAAAAGAAAAAAAACATGCCTGGGAGAAAAATACCAATGTAAGTGCTACTTGTAATTCATATAAAAGTTCACTATTGGCTTCTCTCAGCCCATGTGCCTTCAACTCCAGTTGTGACTAACTGTACATCGCTGTTTAAAAGAAAAGCCTCCAACAGCACAAAGCTCCATCAGTACAGACTCCACGGCAGCAAAGAAACATTAATCCCCCAAGTTCCCACATCAAGCTCAAAAACAATGCTCCTGGCTGTCATTTCTCATTCACACCAGTCCCATATTTCTATTAAACAAGACTGTTTTTTATTGACTGCTTCCCTCACACAGCACAATAAAGGAAATGTCAGCCCACAGAGACCACATCTTGAAACACAGGGCTTAACTTTAGGGATGGGAATCAGGAAAAGAAGAGGACAAATTTCCAGGGCTCTCCCTGACTGGTATCTACCAAACTGAGAAACGATGGGGTTCTTTTCTGCTCCTCAGGCTCCCTGAGCTGCTTTTGACTCGAAATTTACCCATTTCCCAAGAGACTACTTAAAAAGAAAGAAATTTCACAATCTTGCACAGGCTGCTCTCTTACTCTCTCATTTCCCCCACTTTTACCTCACTTACAAGAGGACTTTTGTATACATAAAGTTTCAGGAAACAAAGCGTACAAACACTCACACACAAATAAACTCCCCGAACTAACACCAGCGTATAATTGTGTTTTGGTTGGAGCTTTTCCAGCCCTGTCACTCGCTCTGTTAAGAGTAAATGGAAACCCTTTGCTTTGGCAAAGTTAGAAACAGACAAACTTCTCAGTTTCAAGTTGCACAAGCCTTCCCTCATATCTCTCAGCCCCCTTAAAGCCCCCCAACAAAATTAATTCACTGCTGAAAAGCCAGCAACGATTAAAAAAAAAAAAAAAAAAAACCTATTTCTCAAATAAAGATCTTTCACTTCTCCCCCCACGCAGCTTCCCCCTTTAGCCGGAAACACACAAAGTTTCCAATTTCTGAAATCCCTTTTGAAGAGACCCTGGACTCTTAGGGCTCTTCCAAGGGATCCAGCTTTCGACTGTCCCGACTGCAGGCAGGCAGTGCTCTTCTAAGTACATTTCGCATTCTTGGAGTCAATACTGTGGCTGTTTCGTTTCTAGAAAGATCTAGAAAGCAGAGTTTAGTGGGCTGGCAGAGCCAGGTCTGAGTCTTCCTCCCTCCCCTTTGACCAGCCGCGGGGTGAGAAGTGTATTCGGCACAGTCGCCCTGAAACCAGCAGCGAAGGCGCAGTCAGAACGGACAAAGTACCCATCGCTCACTTTTAAACTCGTATTTGCTCCACTACCCCGCCGCCCTACTTCCACATTCCTCCGCAGAACTTGGCGGGGGGGGGGGGGCC
This sequence comes from Oryx dammah, assembly GCF_014754425.2. NCBI lineage: Eukaryota > Metazoa > Chordata > Mammalia > Artiodactyla > Bovidae > Oryx > Oryx dammah. The sequence continues at coordinate 75,270,085 of NW_024070189.1, read as the reverse complement.
CTCAGCCAAATCCAAATCGTACCTTCCTTGGATTCTTCTGCCTCGAAGTGCATGGTGTCCGGGTAGGCGGCTGCAGGGGCGACGACCGCGGACATGTACTCGCACGAGCTGGCAGCCAAAACCAGCACACAGAAAATAAAAAGGAAGGAAAGCTTCTAAAATCAAAACCTCCGCGGGGCGGGAGGGCTGGTTCTGGTGCAGGGATTTTCAGGGGGAAAGTTCTGCAAGAGTGACGAATCGCGTCTCAGCTGGGCGGCGGGAGTCCGCCCCCGGGGCCGCGCGCCCCAGCCCGTCGCGGGCGGGCGACCTGGCGGCTCGTGGCTGGGCGCACGCAGGTGGGGCTGATCTGCGGAGGGGCCCGGCAGAGGGGCGCCGGCCGCCGGGACCCAGGATGGGCCACGCCTGGGAAATCGATATGCAGGGAAGAAAAGAAAGGCACATCTCTGTTGTTTTACATAAATCACAAATGCAGACGCGGTCAGACATGCACCTCCACCTTCAGGTTCCGTTTTTCGACGCCCATTTAACTTTCTGTTTCTTGGGGTCTTAAACGCCCAATATGAAGGATTTTAAAGCTGCTGGGTTTTGTACATTGTTTTTTGCAGCAAAGTAACATGGATATTGGTCCACGACGCTGGAAGGACCTGCGGCACAAGCCCAGGAATGGGGGCATTTTGAAGAAAGGTGCGGGTAGGCGGGAACTCCACCCCTTACCTTTGCACAGGAAAAGCAGACCAGAAGGCTTAGTCATCCGGTATAACCCGCATGACTTACTCAGACCTTACTCAAACCCCAACCTGGGTGCACTAAGTGCTCTGCAGTTACCCCAAAGGGCCATTCCCAGACGGAGGGGGCACCACTCTCTTCTTCGAAGGATGCAAGCCAAAGGCGGGGGTCGGGGTCGGGTGGCGGGGCGGGGAGGTATTCAGGCTTTTGAAACGCTGATAGAGTAAAGAAGCTGGAGAGTTCTTAGAGGAGATCTCAATTCTGCCCCCTGGTCGGGTCCACCAGCTGAGAGGAAGACGTCTCCGTTTTGCGAAGCCTTAGCTTTTCCTTTGGAGAAGGGGGAACAAGAGCTGCCACCGACATACCTGTCTTAATGGAGGAATTTGCAGAGCACTAGTTTTACTACATATATAAGGCAACAGGTCCTCAAATAACAACCTGAAAGATCCATTAGGAAACTGTGAGAAAAGTTACATTCTTTTAATAAATTTATTTTCCAGCTGCTTTCCTTTCCATCATTTCCCTCATTTTATACAGGCAGAAAATAAGAAGAGAGACTCTATAGTAAATATAAATTTAATGATAAGAACATACAAAAGATACAGATGTAAAGCGTCTAAATTAAGATTTAGTTCTGCCATTTATTATTTGTATGACCTTGAGTGAATTATTTAACTTCTCTGGGCCTCCCTTTCCTCATCTGGAAAAAGAGGGTTTAAAGAATATTAATTACTCCTCAGATTTATGCTGGGGATTAATTAGAGTAATATAAGCAAAAAGTGCTTTGAAAACCATAAACTCCTACACAGATTATTACAAACTACTGCACCATTAAAAGTAATTTTTTGTAAAAGATACTCTAGCGTTTTATTCCAATATTGGGTTTGAATAGGAAAAAACGTGTTTATGCGAGTCACAAGCAGTGAAGACTATTATAAATATTAATGCTAAGTCACTTCAGTCGTGTCCGACTCTGTGTGACCCCATAGACGGCAGCCCACCAGGCTCCCCCGTCCCTGGGATTCTTCAGGCAAGAACACTGGAGTGGGTTGCCATTTCCTCCTCCAATGCATGAAAGTGAAAAGTGAAAGTGAAGTCGCTCAGTGTCCGACTCTTATCGATACCATGGACTGCAGCCTACCAGGCCGTCCATGGGATTTTCCAGGCAAGGGACTGCAGTGGGGTGCCATTGCCTTCTCCAATAAATATTAATATAAGATATTAAATCACTTCCTACTGCTGAGTGATTCTATCACACCTAAGACACCAGGCAGTATTTCATCTCAATTCCCTGAAAGGACAGGAGAGAATGATGAGAGGAAGACATAGCCGGTCAGAAAGGAGAAAAGAGGAGAAACATCTGGAAACTATCAGTACTGTAGAGCCTTCCGGAAGCTGACCTCACCAGGCTGCACCCTTCTGAAAGTCCCAGTTAATTCCAAGGTCCCCTGTGCCACACATCTGAGCTGCTAACATGCAATAACTTAGAAACTTCATTCTGTAACTTCAGACTTACCGAGGAGACATGAAGGTCATTCTGAGACATGCTCCCTCACTAGTCAGAAGCGACCTTTCCTGTCTTGTCTAAGGAATCATTCTGGAAGTCCCCCCACCCTACCCCCAACACACCATCTGTCCTTTGCCCTCCCCCATGGCAGCCCAGCCTTCCACAGATGTCTGCCAGGAGCCCAACAGCATCTCACCAGGGCTGTGAACTTCATAAAGATAGCTCCCATTCATCTATAATTGGAGTAAGTAGCAACACCTTTTCAAGGTGATGATTATGCAAATTCACAAAACCCAAAGTCCGGTCTCACCAGTCACAGGAAGGGCTCACTTTTACCCTCTTCCTTCAGAAAGTGCCCCCATAAGAGTGATTTATAAAAGGTCCTTCTGTAAGTCCAATTTTGTTCAAACCACACACGGCGTGTTAAAGTACGTGTCCTTAACGTCCAACTTGTTTTTACACTGGGTTCACAAAAAGGCCCTCAGCGTTGCTCAGGTTAGCCAGGGAGAACAACTGCTGAATGAACAGATCAAGCGCTGCTGTGTCAGCCTCTTAATCCAATTTAGAATCATCTTAGCAGCTAGGTTGATCTTTGACTTTCACTGGGGTCCTCAAGAAACCTGGCAAGAAACTTCTTTTGTATTTAAATGTAGCCCAGCAGTCACCTTGAGGAACAAAGTCCCGATCTAGCTCCAGTGCAAGGTAGGCTCGGTTTATTTTGTGAGTGTATCTTAGCCTCTCTCCATCTTGTCCTATCTTCCTTAAAACCACTCTTCTTTAGGATCCAAATTTCCGGATAGTCTATGACTTCCCCATGTGAAAGCATCTGCGTCCTTCTCAGAAGTTTTATAGACCTATGTTTTACTGTTTGGAAGCATTTATTTCTTTGTTTTGTGGTTAACTGCAAATTTGTCTAAATTTCCTTAACCACCTAAAAGGAGAAACCAGCTGACTGTATTAGTAAAATAAGGTATGAGTTCAGTGTCTGCCTCTAATTAGCTCTTTCTGACTTCTCACTTCACTCCTCTGAACTACAACTGTACAATATGTAACATCAGGATGTCAGTTAAAATTATGTATGTATTTTGTACACGTTCTATGAAATCATCAGAAAAACTGTCCAGAGCTTTCCATGTTTATTTTTTCCACAACACTCTCTGTATGGTAGCCTAAAAATAGTAGCTTACCTACGTTCATGTAGGTAAGAGCTTAGTTGCTTAGTCTGACTCTCTACAGCCCCATGGACTGTAGCCAACCAGGTTCCACTGTCCATGGAAATTTCCAGGCAAGAATACTGAAGTGCGTGGCCATTTCCTCCTCCAAGGGATCTTCCCAACCCAAGGATCAAACCCACATCTCTTAAGTCTCCTGCATTGGCAGGTGGATTTTTTACCACTAGCATACCACCTGAGTTAAAATGCAAGCTAAGAATCTGAGATCCTTAGGTCAGGAAGATCTTCTGGAGGAGGAAATGGCAACCCATTCCAGTATTCTTCCTGGGAGATCCCATGGAAAGAGGCGCCTGGTGGGCTCCAGTCCATTGGGGTGGCAAGAGTCAGACAGGACTTAGCAGCTACACCATCACCGCCAAGATTCTGGTGGTTTTTTCCTTTCTTTTTTTTTTTTCAATCAGTCATTACCAAATATTTACATGAGTCACATGTAAAAGAACTCTGCTCACCTGGAGGTTACTGGCAAATTTTGGTAATTTTGATCACAGACTTGGAGTTCAACCTTCCAAGTGACCTTGGTTCTAAGGAAGATATTAACACCACCTCTCAACTGAACTTTATCGTAGAACAGCAGAAACATCTTCTTTTAAATTATGCATCAATAAAGCTGTTGGAAAAATGCCTGGGCTTTGGGCCTTTTCCTTACATCCGCCCAGATGTCTGCCAAGAACAGGGAAGGTCAGCAAGTGTTCAGACTTAGAAGAGAAGACCAGCAGAATTGGGAAGAGAAGGTACAATTCAATCAGGAGGAACCACACTCTGCTCACATTAGAGAATGCGGTAAGTTCTCTGCAGCGAAAAAGACTAAGCATCTCTGTCAATTTTTATAGACCTGTATAGCTTCCAGCCCTGGAGAAGGGAATGGCTAGTACTACAGTATTCTGGCCTGGAGAATTCCATGGACTGTATAGTCCATGGGGTCGCAAAGAGTCGGACACAAATGAGTGACTTTCACTTAGAGCTTCTAGGTCTAAGAATTCCATACCACAAAAAAAAAAAAGGTAATTCCATCGATATTTTTATTTCTGCCATGCTGACAGGCTGAATCTATACAAACAACATTTAAGTCAGTGAGGGGGAGGTGAAAAAGAGTTGTTTACTTAGTATAAAAAGTGGCTTTCTCCTATTTGACTTTGAAGCTTTCCTCATCTATTCTTGTATTATTTATGTCTACTCCCTTGAGAGTCTTTACAGGCTTCCATGCTCTATATATAAAGTTGGCTTTCAGTCCCTCTCCTCACAGAGGGACCTGTGTTCTTGGCCTCATCTGGTTGTGACTGTGGGCTCTGCATCCTTCTTAACCTCCTTAGACATCTTGCACTTAACCTTCCAAAAGGAGTGGGGCTAATTGGGTATCTCACCAGAGTCCCTGCCTAGCCCAAGTGATCTCACTCTTCATGCCTTAAGAAAGTTTGATTTACCAAAAGCGGAGAAAGGGCCACTCAAATGACAGTGGAAATCTCTCACATACCTTCTCAGGAGCCCAAGCCCTGAGCCTCAAGTGACCTCCTGCTTACGCATTGCTGGTACCGGGATGAGGCAGGGGAGGTTGGGAGGCAGGACAGAAGTTCTGTGAGTCAAGGAAGAAGGCTCACAATGAGTGCTGAGTCAAACGATGGGGAAAAGCTGCCTCCCAGGGGCCATGCCTGGGAGTCGGAAGTTTGTTCTGTGTAAACCCTCTTTTCAGTCTTCCCTATGGCTTTTTCTGTAAATCCTCCAGGCTCACTACCGCTCTGGGTGTGAGTGGATAATTCTGAGGAAATGAGAAGTGCTGACATCTGGAGTGATCATACACAGGGAGAAAACAGTACATCTGGGAGGCACTTGTTTCCTAGGCTCTCATTGTTTGCTTTTCTTTTTCTCCTAAGAAATCTTTCTTAGGAGAAGAGTAAAAACTTTTAGCAGATGATGAAACACACACACACTCAAAATCAGGTCTGAAAATATTACCTGAAGAATTTATGACTTTGGATCTTTCTTTTGTAATACTTAGCTGGGATGCCTTGCATTTACTATGCCTTGCATAGGCTTTATGCAGGCTTCCCAATTAGCTCCCTTGGATCATCATACTCATTTTACAGACATGTAATTAAAGAAAGGGAGGTTATACAATTTGCTCAAGGTCACAAAACTAAGTAATAATGTTCTTGAGACTACAGTAGATGCAGACCAGGCCTCCTGTCTTCTATATCCAGACTTTCTTACTCTATTAAACTAATCATGTAAAATTCAAGACCTTTATTTTGCAGAGGAATAATTCAAAGTTTGCTGTACTGGGAGATTCTCAAAGAGTTTGAGTTGGTCATGATTCTAGGATGGAATGCTCAGATGGGTCTGTTCACAGGCTTAGATCACAGCCTCAAATCAAAACTATCCCATTCCTGATATTCAATGCTTTAAATAAGCCACAAGTTTAATAGCTTCTATTTATTCAGCTACATGAAACTACAAATACTATTTTTTTTTTTAATTAAAAGTTCAGTCAAGACCCCAACTAAACTTCCCTGGATGTAAGGCTGCCAGAAGCAGGGCAAAGAAAGCCAGACTCAGTTTGGGAGGCCTGGGCCTGATTACCATAAACCCAGTAAGCACTATCTCATTGACAATAGGATTTTATTTTTCTATTCATTCTTCTATCACTTTTCTTCTAAAATTTGCAAGCCATTTAACCTCTCTGAGCTTCTGTTTGCCCATCTGTAAAATGGGAATAATGCTACTTGTTCCACAAAGTAGTAAAAATAAAAATGAGTCATAAATGTGATGAAGCACTGAAAATTATTAAATCCCCCTAATCACCTTCATGAATAAGGCCAGATTATTTTAGGTGGTGGAGCATCCATTTGGAAGCCCTAAATGCTGACAGTATAGAAGTTCCACATAGGTGTGGGAGATTTAATGTGTGTGGTCCAGCGATAGAACATGAAAATAAAAGGTCCAAATCTCACTGTACCTTGATTAAGGGGGTCAACCAGGGATAACCTGAGATGGGCTACAAAGAGATTCACCAGGAATGAGAGAGGCAGGGCTGAGACTGGGCCCAGAAGGTAATGCCACAACTGATCTATACATCCCTGACTTACCTTCAGAAAAGGAACAGGAGGAAAAATGATCAATGATCATAGTCATAGAAACTCAGACTTGGAAGTAAACTTACAGGTCACTTATTCTAATCCTCTACTGGCTGTGAAGCCATCTCCTGGACACATCACAGGCAGCAAGCCTTCATCCAGACTCTCCTTGATTACTTCTATTAACAGAGACTCACAGCCTTAACAAAGCCCTACTTCCTCTCTAGTCATTAGAAAGTTCCTCTTATCATGAACTGAAATTCATGTTTAAGGGCAGTGATATTCAAATTACTTCCACCCTAACCACTGCTTTTACCACTTACATCAAGGAAATAATTTTATGATAAGATAAACAAAATTTTTCTTTTTCCACTGCCTAATGGAGACCCCCTCATGTTGGCTAGCGATTGCAGTCGAATGCAACGTGAGACAGTTATGCAACTTTCCAGGGCTGGCCACACATCTGCTATTGATTATCATGAAGAATTCAGAAGTAAGCAGCTTTGCTTAAGGCAGCAGTAGTGACAATCTCTTTCTTTCCCATGTGTTCACTCTACTCCAAGGAGGTAGAAAAGGCGGCCAAGACAGGGAGGGTAATGGCCCTGCTTGATCCCAACAAGCAGTTATGAACTTTATTTGAGTTTCTGAACAACATTTGAAATCCACAAGAAAACAGAAGTAGTGCTCATATGTGGAATCTGGACCACAGACTCCTGTTCGGATATCTGTTTGAAAGTCTAATCCACTCCAAGTTGTCATACTCGGCTTTTAACAGTGAGTTTCTGACATGGGTAGAATCTCTGTCAAGTTAATATTTTTGCCAACCCATCACTGCTTAAGAGACAGAAAACACCAGGAGATGAAGCTACAGGGCTAGACAGGCTTGCCCACTGAAAGCAGCCAAGGTTAACACTCAGCCTACAAACTCAGCAGGAGGTGAAAACGTGAACCAAAACAGAACTTATCCAAACAGCGTTTAGGGGGGAAAGGGAAGGCTGTTTTGCAGGTAGCACTGAAAGTCGTGGATCGGAAGTTTGTCCTTTTGAATGGGTCAGCTTACAAAACTTCAGTTATTCAGCTTCTCTTTAAAGAAAAGTTATACAGAAACATGTATCAATTATGAGTCACAAAATTGTTAAACATCACCAAAATGAATGATTCTTCTGGGAAACCAATAGCATGAACAGTATGCCTACCTACCTACCTATATAAGGTCTTATTAAGTCCATCCATTTTCTAGGACTTCCCTGGTACTTTCACTTTTCTGTTTCTACTAGAACATGAAGAAAAGTGAAAGTGAAATCGCTCAGTCGTGTCCAACTCTTTGCTACCCCACGGACTATAGCCTGCCAGGCTCCTCCATCCATGGGATTCTCCAGGCAAGAATACTGGAGTGGGTAGCCATTCCCTTCTCCAGGGAATCTTCCTGATCCAGGGATCGAACTTGGGTCTCCTGCATTGCAGGCAGACTCTTTACCATCTGAGCTATCAGGAAGCCAAAAGCTTTTTTTAAAAAAACACTAACTTTTTAACATTCTTCCCTTGTGGCTCAGCTGGTAAAGAATCCACCTGCAATGTGAGAGACCTGGGTTTGATCCCTTGGTTGGGAAGATCCCCTGGAGAAGTAAAAGGCTACCCACTCCAGTATTCTAGCCTGGAGAATTCCTTGGACTCTATAGTCCCTGAGGTCACAAAGAGTCAGACATGACTGAGTGACTTTCACTCACATACATACATACATACATAACTATCTCAATAGAATTTTTACTATTGAATTCAGTAAAGTCCTCTTGAATGGCATTCAACTTTCTCAATTTCAACTATGCACCGTCAGCCCAAAACAGACAGACAAAGAGAGGAAATAACAATCTAAATGGTCCATCAGCCACCAGTAAGTGATTTCATGCTGCAGAGTAAGCATGGGATAGAGCTAGGACTTTGCTGTTCCCTCCCTGAGCCTTGTCTCAGCATTGCTTCTTACACTGAGAGTCTTATGCATACTGATGATGAATGCTGTAGCTAAGGATTTTTTCATGTCAAAGAGCCTCGGAAGACAAGGCAACTATTTCATCCAGTCCTAAAGAAACAGGAACCTGCTCTAATGCTAGAGGAAACACTTACTGTAAGTCCTATATTTACTGGAAGACAGTATGTTATTCTCCAATCTGGTAACTTCCTGAAAGATCTTCTGAAGTAATACTGACCCTGTGCAATTTTTACACTACACATGACTCTTCTGTATTCTTAAGCAAATCAGAAGCTTAGATTCTCATATATGAGAGCGATGTGGTCAGAGTTGGTTAAAGAGTCTCACGTTTTTAGCCCTGAGATCTTCAAACTGTGCCATGGTGCCTGAGAGCACTACAGCAAACTCACAGGGGTGTTACAGGATACTTTAAATTTTTGAGGAAGACATAGCATTATTCAATGTCTCTCAGACACCACGTAAACTACTAGTTCAAGCCAGTTCATTGCATAACATTAGACTGTAATACATTTCTTTTGATGTCATTTCTGTGCAAAGCTAGGTTGTTGGCAGTTGCTATACTAAAAAGCAAATGTTATCTGAAAACTAACATGAAAGAAGAAATGAGGGTAGTGGATCCAATTTGATTTCAATTCGATTTTAAGAAGTTATGAGGTGGCCAGTTATCAATGTATTGTCTCACGGCTCCAATTCACCTTTCATTCATGCGTGCATGCTCAGTCCTGTCTGACTGTTTGCGATCCTGTGGACTGTAGCCCACCAGGCTCCTCTGTCCATGGGATTCTCCAGGCAAGAACACTGGAGTGGGCTGCCATTTCCACCATCAGGGGATCTTCCTGACCCAGGGATCAAACCTGTGTCTCCTGTATCTCCTGGATTGACAGGTGGATTCTTTACCACTGAGCCACCTTACCTGCTCTGAAAAAATAAGGATGAGGCTTTAGAGATTTTTTATTTTGCAGCTGGTGCTATCCTAAGCTTTGTCACTGGAGTGCCGTGGAGAGACAGTACAGGAAGAAGGGCTTTTGCTTCCTGGTTCTGGTGTGCTCTGGCTGCAAGCTGCCACAAGCACGCATGACTTCTCCAGCCCCCAGTTCCTGTCATGCAGGCACCTTCTTCAAAATTTGGCTCCTGCTGTACGTGGTGGTCAGCAACAACCAGCCTCCAGCAGCTTCTGCTGGCATCTCCCTTAGGAGGTTTCGTGGCAGAGCACCTTCAGTGAAAAACCTCCCCACGAACGGATTTCCTCAGCACCCTAGAGGACGGATTTCCAGCAAGTTCTACCTGCACAGCACTGCTGTGACTTCTCTGCCACTCAAGGAGCCAAGGCCAGCCACCTTCTCTCCAACAAGGTCTAGAGTAGGAGAGAGAGGAAGTTTGGGTTTGGTGCCCTGTTTCAAGCCCACGGGAAGGGGCTGCTTTTTATATTTGCTATCCCCCTATTCTTTAGAGTTCTCTTCCTAACAGCCAGCCCTCAGCAAAATTAATATTTATTTAACTTTTTTATTAGTATTTTCAATTATGGTAAAATGCACATCATATAAAAGTACCACCATCTTGATCAATAGGATTAAGTACACATACTTTGTTGTTCCAGTCTCACACCATCCATCTCCAGAATGCTTTTCCTCTTGAAAATGGAAACTCTATACTCATTAAACACTAACTCCCCATTCTCCTCTCTCCTCAGCCCTTGGCAATCATCATCCTATGCTTTCTTTCTGAATCTAGGTACTGCATATACATGGAATTACATAATATTTGTCTTTTCTGTGACTGGTTTATTTCACTAAGTTAATATCCTCAAGATTCATCCATGTTAGAGCATGTGTCAGAATTTCATTCGTTTTTAAAACTGAATGATACTCCATTGTGTGTATATACCATGATTTGTTTCTTCCTTTCAACCATCGATGGACACTTGGATTGCTTCTACCTTTTGGCTATTGTGAATAATGCTGCTATAAACATGGGTATACAAATACATGCTCAAGTCTCTGCTTTCCATCCTTTTGGGTACACATCCAGAAGTGGAAATTGTTTGGTCATAACGGCAGCTCAGTGGTAAAGAATCCGCCTGCCAAGCAGGAGATGTGGGTTCAATCCCTGGATCGGGAAGATACCCTGGAGAAGGAAATGGCAACCCACCGTAGTATTCTTGCCTGGGAAATCCCATGGACAGAGGGGCCTGGCAGGCTACAGTCCATAGGGTTGCAAACAGTCAAGGCACAACTTACCGAATAAGCAAGAAGAAGATGGTAATTCTACTTTTAAGTTTTTAGGAGCTGCCATACTGTTCCACTAGCTAGTATTTCTTTATATCACACGTTCCTACTCAGATTATCATGTTATCAGGTTTATCTCCTGACTGGGTCCTGACTGAAACACTCAAGGCCCAACAGACGCAGCAATTCCATCAGTAAGTAACTGGTAAAGAATGAAATAAAAATATTATTTTTGAACATTTCAATTTATGTATATTTTCACATGCCTACAAAGTTATTAGTACATGAATACTTATTAAGTTATTGGGATCTAACACGTCACAAGTGAAACTGTGAGGTACCTCTTGTGTCCTGGGAATGACATGAAACAATTCCTGAGACACTGTGGGTTCCACAAGTGAAGCTGTTGGGAACCTTTGCTCCCACCTATGTGTTTCTAGCTACTCTCAGCAACTGTTTGCCTGGAAGGTTCCTTAGGCTCATCTTGGAAGGATACTCATCTACGGAAAATCCTTATACCTGAAGGTAAAGATAGATCCCTTCCCTAGCCCCAACATCTTGGTTTTCTTCAGAATATCACATTTGTGCTCACTTAGACAATGGTAGCTAGAAACTTATGACTACTAGTGATTTACGCTACATTGTGGCCCCGTCTTTCTTTTTGAAAAAAAGTATTTACTTATTTGTTTTTGGCTGTGCCGGGTCTTCACTGCAGCACACAGGCTTTCTTTAGTTGTGGCGAGTGTGCAGCACTCTGGCTGTGGTGCTTGGACTTCTCATTGCAGTAGCTTCTCTGGTTGTAGAGCCCAGGCTCTAGAAGAACACAGGCTCAGCAGTTGTGGAGCCTGGGCTTCACTGCCCCGTGGCATGTGGGATCTTAACGTTGGCAGGTGTTAACCGCTGGACCTCCGTGGAAGTCCCTCTTCTTTCTTTCTTTCTTTTTACTGTTCTCTTATTTCTCATTTCACTAAGTCCCACCATCTAAATGTTTCCTGAAGAGGCCTTTTCCCCCTCTGTTCCCACAGCTGTTAGTCTGTCATCTCGAACTAGTATTATCTAACAGACTCAAGCTGGTCTCCCTTAAATGAGACCATGGGTTGAAAATTCAAATGCCCACTGAGGCTAGAAATACAATAATTCGTACCTGCCACAGTCCCTGCCCCGTGAAGGCAGCTGAGCTAAGCAGTCTGTGAGCCAGGTGCCCCGGGATACAGCTGGAACACTGACCTCTCCCTCACAATGGAAGCACTGCTGATCCAAGTGCATGTAAATGACACTGCTGGTGGCAAAATCCTGAGTGCCGCCCCCTAGACACAGATAGATGCGAATGGTCTGAAAAGCAAGTAACCGTTCAGAAACTCTGACACGAGTTTTCATTAACTGTAAATTACTGGAAACAAACCTTAGGACACATCACGACATCGTGTGCAGACGTGCTGTTGGAATAAGGCTTCAGGTCTACTTTTTCTGCTCTGTTACACTGTTTTTTTTTTTTTTTTTTTTTCTTTTCTTTTTACCCCAAAGCCTAGCTCAGGTCTCAATCCCTCCATAAAGCTTCAGTAGGAGCACACAGTGAACTTAACTTTCACTGTGAACTTCTAACACAAAGTTGTTGTTCGTTGTCTCTGAGGCAGATTTGTAAGCTATTTGGAACAAAAGATTGTATCTTGTGGGCTTTTTTTTTTTTCCTTGCTAGAGAATAGAATATGTTGGATTCTATAAATGCACTATACAACTAATAAAACAATCATTGACTCATTTCATAATATTGAATCATGACAACATATAGGAATAAGCCTAATTTCTCCTTATCCTGAAAGTATATTACAAGGAACTGTGTACATAAATCTGTTATCTTCAAAGACAGAAAACAAGAAAATTTGCATTGCATCTGGAGAACTGAGGCTGATAATCTGCAACAATCCAAAACTCTACCAGATAAGGAGCCAAGAAGAAAATAATTCTGACAGCTGCAAGCCTTCTGTTTTACAACATGCACAGAATGGATGTACTTCCCCTTAACATTCTCATAAACAGAGAGTGCTTAGCAAATGCAAACAGCCCCAGTAGAAGCCACTGGGGTGTAGGCTTCAACTAATGGATTGTTCTTATCTTTACAGAGGCAACCTCACTAGCCCCCTATCAAACCCACCACAGTTGTCCTTGGAGCCACGAATAAGATGGATTGAACAAAATTCCACTTCAGGTGATGGAATTTCCAGGGCCAGCAAGGTACAAGCAGAAGCTGCCCAGTTGCAAAGAGCAGCGGTCTTACCTTCTTCAGAGTGGGAACACTGTTTCCTTTAAGAACTAACATCCAGCACTGGGCCACCTGAATATATATACTAATAAAGTCAGATGGAAATTCCAGACACCTCTTTTACTCAAGGCATGAACTCCTCGCAGGCGATCAACATTCTATTAAGCAAGTCTCTTAGGAACAAGCTTTCCCTCAGAGGCTGTCTGCATTTACAACATGCTATGTTTTTCTAAGGCCAATTTGGGATCCATGGTTGCACAATATGTAATTAATTTTGTCACCTATCTTCTTAATGGATCAAACTCACCCATGAATGAAAAGGCAGCACCTTGGTGGTTCCAAATATCCTGTTACCTGGACCAGAAAAAGGAGAGTATATCCTTCTGGGCCACAGACCCACATTCAGAACCAGCAATGCAGTTTAGTAGCAAGCAATTTATGTGTTTAAATGAAGCTTATCTCTTAATATCATTAGCTAATAAGTGTAGTTTATCAGGCACCTACAATGTGCTAGGTATTATGCCATGCTTATGACAGAGCATATCTCTGCTCTTACTGCACCTCAGGAGGGTGAGATTTTCTAGCTCTTGAAGTGCTTCTGCATACATTATCGTTAATAATCCTGTAAGCAAGGAATCTTCTGATGAAGATGTTGTTGTTCAGTTGCCAAGTCATGTCTGACTCTGCGACCCCACGGACTGCAGCATGCCAGGCCTCCCTATCCCTAACCATTTCCCAGATTCTGCCCAACCCCATGGACTGCAACATGCCAGGCTTCCCTGTCCCTTACCATGTCCCGGACTCTGCCCAAGTTCATGTCCATTGAGTCAGTGATGCTATCCAAGCATGAGGACACAGATCCTCAGAGAAAGGTCACTTAGCTGGGACTGAATGTGAAATGAGACTGGAATGAGGGTCCTCTGACCTCATCCCAGGCTATTTTCCTCCATCCTAGGATGTGTCTGAATGAGCAGAGCACAAATCATTATAATTCCAGGCAAATAGGCCACATGCCCCCAAAGAAGAAAGATACAGAGTGATCAGACAGCAGAGATGATTCAGAGGTTCAGAGCCTGCCTGACTTGGAGGAAGAGGGAGCCAGACGTGAACAGCAAAGAAGTCCAGAGGTGGAACAGGTGTGATAGTGGGGAAGGTGTCTCCACTCACACACCTGAGTCTGAGGTCTGAGCAACCAAACTGGGGATGCGTTCTTCTACCAGACCAGTTTCCTGGATGACCAAGGCTCTTCGGGGAGTGCTGCTGCTCCTCCAGCCCTCAGAGCCTTTGATGACACAATTTCTACAACAGATTGCATAGGCTCTCTCCTCTTCATGGAACAAAAGCTATGGAACATACCTTATTTTTTCTCTAAAAAATCAACTAGTGTTAATCACACTCTTCTGTAATACAGATAAGAGCCTACATTTTCTCACTAAACTTTCCCTCATAAATCTGTCTTTTTTCATTGTCTTTATACCTGGTCAACAATTCTTACCCAATTTCAAGAGACAAGAAGAAACATGTGATCAAGATTTCACGTTCTTTTTAATTGCTCTAGAAAGCCTGTCCCAAGACACAGATCTACACACAGATGTGAGGCTCTGAATATAGGAGAACAATGTCTTCAGAGGTGAGAGGAGGGGCACTGGGTTCTAAAATCAGTAACATGAAATTGCACATAGTTAAAATGATCTTGAAAATTTCTTAAATAACCTGGAAAGTACAATACCATCTACACAATACTTATCAGTTCCTCTCTTAGTCTGTGTTTCTCTACAGTCAGACATTAATGCCAATAAGATATTAAGTTCTTCCTTCATGCTGATGATAAAATCATCACAACCGACTTGCCTGGTCTCCTGAAAAACGTGTTTCCCATTCTGCTGGTGGTCAGAATCCTTAAAACTCATTCTTTCCACTGGTTTCAACAACAGGTGGCCGTGACTTCTTCACCATAAGCAACACAGAGAGTTGCTACCTGGTCATGAGTGGCTAAATGGGAACGGTAAGGGTTTCCTGACACCTCTCTTCTTCTTCAGGGTCAGATGTCGTATTTTACTGACAGCATCTAACAACTCCTCTACATCTTCTAATTGGAGGTCCATGGACATAGGGAGAACCAAAGGGTGATAGAGAAAATCAGGGGCTCATCATCTATTCTATAGGAAGCTGTAGACTTTCCTGTTCAGACGTCATCTTCATTTCTGCAGTTCTTCATGCTACAAATATTTTTTGAGCATCTACTGTGTTTAGGTATAAGGTAAACAGTGTAGATAAAACCAGCATGGTACCTGCTTTCACAGAGCCCACAGTCCAGTGAGGGGGAGAGTACAGAGGGGAGGACACTAATTAAAATACAGTAGGACAAGTGTATTTTAGAACTAACTACAAGACCTTTTAGAACTAACACCCCAAAAGATGTCCTTTTCATTATAGGGGACTGGAATGCAAAAGTAGAAAGTCAAGAAACACCTAGAGTAACAGGCAAATTTGGTCTTGGAATGCGGAATGAAGCAGGACAAAGACTAATAGAGTTTTGCCAAGAAAACGCACTGGTCATAGCAAACACCCTCTTCCAACAACACAAGAGAAGACTCTACACATGGACATCACCAGATGGTCAACATCGAAATCAGATTGATTATATTCTTTGCAACCAAAGATGGAGAAGCTCTATACAGTCAACAAAAACAAGACTAGGAGCTGACTGTGGCTCAGATCATGAACTCCTTATTGCCAAATTCAGATTTAAATTGAAGAAAGTAGGGAAAACCACTAGTCCATTCAGGTATGACCTAAATCAAATCCCTAATGATTATACAGTGGAAGTGAGAAATAGATTTAAGGAACTAGATCTGATAGAGTGCCTGATGAACTATGGAATGAGGTTTGTGACATTGTACAGGAGACAGGGATCAAGACCATCCCCATGGAAAAGAAATGCAAAAAAGCAAAATGGCTGTCTGGGGAGGCCTTACAAATAGCTGTGAAAAGAAGAAAAGTGAAAAGCAAATGAGAAAAGGAAAGATATAATCATCTGAATGCAGAGTTCCAAAGAACAGCAAGAAGAGATAAGAAAGCCTTCCTCAGGGATCAATGCAAAGAAATAGAGGAAAACAACAGAATGGGAAAGACTAGAGATCTTTTCAAGAAAATTAAAGATACCAAGGGAACATTTCATGCAAAGATGGGCTCGATAAAGGACAGAAATGGTATAGACCTAACAGAAGCAGAAGATATTAAGAAGAGGTGGCAAGAATACACAGAAGAACTGTACAAAAAAGATCTTCACCACCAAGATAATCATGATGGTGTGATCACTCACCTAGAGCCAGACATCCTGGAATGTGAAGTCAAGTGGGCCTTAGAAAGCATCACTATGAACAAAGTTAGTGGAGGTGATGGAATTCCAGTTTAGCTGTTTCAAATGCTGAAAGATGATGCTGTGAAAGTGCTGCACTCAATATGCCAGCAAATTTGGAAAACTCAGCAGTGGCCACAGGACTGGAAAAGGTCACTTTTCATCCCAATCCCAAAGAAAAGCAATGCCAAAGAATGCTCAAACTACCGGACAATTGCACTCATCTCACACGCTAGTGAAGTAATGCTCAAAATTCTCTAAGCCAGGCTTCAGCAATACATGAACCGTGAACTTCCAGATGTTCAAGCTGGTTTTAGAAAAGGCAGAGGAACCAGAGATCAAATTGCCAACATCTGCTGGATCATGGAAAAAGCAAGAGAGTTCTAGAAAAAGATCTATTTCTGCTTTATTGACTATGCAAAGCCTTTGACTGTGTGGCTCACAATAAACTGTGGAAAATTCTGAAAGAGATGGGAATACCAGACCACCTGACCTGCCTCTTGAGAAACCTGTATGCAGGTCAGGAAGCAACAGTTAGAACTGGACATGGAACAAGAGACTGGTTCCAAATAGGAAAAGGAGTACATCAAGGCTGTATATTGTCACCCTGATTATTTAACTTCTATGCAGAGTACATCATGAGAATCGCTGGGCTGGAAGAAGCACAAGCTGGAATCAAGATTGCTGGGAGAAATATCAATAACCTCAGATATGCAGATGACACCACCCTTATGGCAGAAAGTGAAGAGGAATGAAAAAGCCTCTTGATGAAAGTGAAAGTGGAAAGTGAAAAAGTTGGCTTAAAGCTCAACATTCAGAAAATGAAGATCATGGCATCTGGTCCCATCACTTCATGTCAAATAGATGGGGAAACAGTGGAAACAGTGTCAGACTTTATTTTTTGGGGCTCCAAAATCACTGTAGATGGTGACTGCAGCCATGAAATTAAAAGACGCTTACTTCTTGGAAGAAAAGTTATGACCAACCTAGATAGCATATTGAAAAGCAGAGACATTACTTTGTCAAGAAAGGTCCGTCTAGTCAAGGCTATGGTTTTTCCTGTGGTCATGTATGGATGCGAGAGTTGGACTGTGAAGAAAGCTGAGCACCGAAGAATTGATGCTTTTGAACTGTGGTGTTGGAGAAGACTCTTGAGAATCCCTTGGACTGCAAGGAGATCCAACCACTCCATTCTAAAGAAGATCAGCCCTGGGTATTCTTTGGAAGGAATGATGCTAAAGCTGAAACTCCAGTACTTTGGCCACCTCATGCGAGGAGTTGACCCATTGGAAAAGACTCTGATGCTGGGAGGGATTGGGGGCAGGAGGAAAAGGGGATGACAGAGGATGAGATGGTTGGATGGCATCACCGACTCGATGGACGTGAGTTTGAGTGAACTCCGGGAGATGGTGATGGACAGGGAGAGTTGGACACGATTGAGTGACTGAACTGAACTGAGGAAAAGTGAATAGCACACAAGTATGGGTGCTATGAAGAATCAAAGGACAGATACCTAAATTGGACCTGCAGGAGGGAGTCATCAAAGAAGGCTTCCTGAGAGAAGTGATTTCTAAACTAAGATCTGAAGGTCAAAGAATTAGCCAAAGAAAGGGAGGTTAGGAGAGAGAAGGAGGAACAGTTCCAGGTAGAGCTAACAGCATGTGTAATGGTCTACAGAGGCAAGAATAAAGGGTCAGAAAGGAAGGTTAAAGAGAAGACCAATGGATATGATAATCATTTGGTTACTGGGATCTTTGAGAAAGACTATTTAGTAACAAAACTAGAGATAAAAGCCAAATTGCAAGGACTTGCAGAATAACCTGGTGTTAAGGTAGTAGAGAGGCTTCCTAGGTGGCGCCAGTGGTAAAGAACCCACCTGTCAATGTAGCAGACATAAGAGATGTGGGTTTGATCCCTGGTCAGGAAGATCCCCTTGAGGAGGGCATGGCAACTTACTCCAGTATTCTTGCCTGGAGAATCCCATGGACAGAGGAGCCTGCTGGGCTAAAGTCCACAGGGTCACAAGGAGTCAGACACAACTGAAGTGACTTGGCATGCGTGCAGGCACGCATGTAAGGTAGTAGGGGAAGGACTGGTGGACTATTCACTTACGGAATCCCACTGAAAAGAGGAAGTCGGGAGAGTACTCTGAGGAGAAAACACTATCGGAAGAACACAGTTTTAGCACAACTTGATTTCAGTGGTTTTGCTGAAGGAATATTTCAAGTCACATAGTCTCCCACTGGCCAATACCAGACACAGGGAAGCAGGGTGCCATCAACCTCTTACAAAAACACATTTGCAATAATTTGCATGGACTCTCACACAAGTTTCAATTATAGAAATAAAAAAGAATAAAGTCAAACCTCACTCTCCAGGCTCAGTGGCTGATGCTAGCCCAGCAGTTCTTACCTGAAGCAGGGCAACAGAAAATGTTACCTCTAAGGCGCCTGGGAGGCTCCCAAGCCCCAAATTATGTTCTTAGCATTACAGGAAACACTCTCATTAAAGAGGCGGTACTTTGCGCTAAACGTTGCCCTGTTTTCTGTTCTACCATTCAAGTTCTTTTAAAAATACAAGCATCCCTTGGAGGAGAGGCCCGTGGATGACCAATATCTAAAAGTAAACGAAGGACTTCCCTGATGGTCCAGTGGTTAATACTCTGTGCCTCCACTGCAGGCGTGGATTTGATCCCTGGTCAGGGAAGTTCTGCATGCTGCATGGTGTAGCCAAAAAAAAAAAAAGTAAATGAATTCACCAATTTCTTTGTTCCTTCACAGGGCATCCCAAGTGGTAGCAGGAATGCAGAAATTAAGAGTGTGGGGAAGCTTGGAGGGTTGGGAAAAGAGTGAATGCAAGCTGATCCCACCCCCCAACCCCACCCAGCTCACTAACCTCCTGCCTGCCTCATACCAGGAAAAGGCAAAGAGGAGTAAAACGCAGCAGACAACTTGCCAGACAGGTGCATGACTTTCAAATGCCTAGGGTTCGTTACCTTTAGTGATACAAATTCTTCTGAGGTAAAATATTCAGAATTGTTTAGACTGAGATTTCCACCTCTGCTTCTCTAAATTGATTCAGTCTCCCAAGGCTACTGAACGAAAGAAACTGTTTTTATCAAGGACATGGTTTCTTTTGGAGTATGTGCAATTTGTGGGTAAAAATCATGGTGGCCCACTTTACTCCAGTGATAGTTAGTTTTCTAATCTAAGGTAAAAAGGTAAAGTCTACTACAAAAACAAAAATACACAGGGCTCACATCAAGA
Source organism: Oryx dammah (assembly GCF_014754425.2). Lineage (NCBI taxonomy): Eukaryota > Metazoa > Chordata > Mammalia > Artiodactyla > Bovidae > Oryx > Oryx dammah. The sequence goes on along the minus strand of NW_024070189.1, from coordinate 75,250,453 downwards.
AAATCTGGCCTCTCTGAAGCTCAGCAGACTTATCAATGACAGCTGAAGCTAGGTGGCCTATAGCCCAAGAATCACAAACTGGTAGCCTTAGGACTGAATCCAACTCACAGTTTTCTTGGGTCACGTAAGTTTTTCATCTGCACTTCAATGTCTTTAAATAAGAACTGTTCTCTGCAAGTCTGCCAGAGGCCTCAAGATTTCCAGCTGTTCATATAAAGCACTGTGTGTGCGTGTGTGAAAGTGAAAGTAGCTCAGTAGTGCTTGACTCTTTGCAACCCAATGGACTATACGGTCCATGGAATTCTCCAGGCCAGAATACTGGAGTGGATAGCCTTTCCCTTCTCCAGGGGATCTTTCCAACCCAGGGATCGAACTCAGATCTCCCACATGGCAGACGGCTTCTTTACTAGCTGAGTGTATGTGTACTAAGTCGCTTTAGTCATGTCTGACACTGTGAGACCCCATGGACTATAGCCCACCAGGCTCCTCTGTCCGTGGGATTCTCCAGGCAAGAATACTGGAATGCATTGCCATTCCCTTCTCCAGGGAATCTTCCCCACCCAGGGATCAAATCTGTGTCTCATAGTCTCCTGCATTTAGCACTAATGCCACCTGGGAAGCCCATATAAAGCACTACTTAATATTTCTTGCCTAGTCCTTGTAGACATTTGAGTTTGGGACCACCGGTTTATACAGAGGGCTGTTAAAAACAAACTGCCTGTCCTACTAAGGCAGAGCTCAGGGCTTAACACTTCAGAGCAGAGCATGCAGGGGTTACTGAGCAACAGGATCACTAAAAATCAATAAATCACAACAGTATGCAGCACCCCTTGCAATCAGACTCTTAACAAAACAGGAGACTGGAACACCAGTGGGGCTCACTCATCCCAGGATAAGCCACGGGACCATGGCTTTGAAACCACTTTAGAACAGAAGCATCTGCCACGAGTCACCGTCTGTTCTCACTGCTCCCACAATATCCCTGACATCTGGATGTCCCAGAACACAAGCCTGGCAGCCAAAATCCGAGTCTGGCTTGGCACAGGAAACAATCCCACTATTCAGAGAGCTGTGGCTATACCGCAGCATCTGTAGGATCCAACAAACAACATTCAATTTGGAGCAATTCACACCCGGCGCTCAGCCAGTCAAGCCACTCGGTGGCTATTTAAGACATTTATTGCATGTAATACAGAAACTGTGCCATCCCTTGTCTGTCTGCAAGTGCAGGCAAAGAGGAGTTAGGTCCTCACCCCTAAGCTCACCTCAGTTCCACATGCCACTTCCCAGGCATAGAATGCAAGAATCAGAAAGCCAGTGCTCAAAAAAGCCTGTGATGGCCTCTAAATCTCCTCATTCCTCAAACTTCTTCACAAATGAGAAATTAGGTCCGGTAAGTTGATATGACCAGTCCAAAGGCTCATCACACAAGCATCTTAAAAAGGATTAGAATGTAGATCTCTGAGACCTCCACCGTGAGGGTGTCCTGTCTGTGATCAGCCCCTCGAGGCAGCCTCCGTGTCCTTCTGCAGCCCAGCCCAGGGTTCCTGGACTTGATTTCTGTGACCCATGTGGGCAGCCTAGTTCGAGGTCATCACTAGGGTTTGGGTCAAAGCTCTCTGGTAATAAAGGGGTTCCCCTGCTTTGATAGACCCTCTGTGCATAGATTCCCTTGGGGATATGGCAGGGAATACTGGCTGGTTGGAGAGTAGAATGCTATTACCTAGCCACAGAGCTCATCTACAAAGACAAACTGGTACTTCTTTTAATCCAACTTACTCATCACAAAAGTGCTGTTTTCTCTACCTCACCATGACTTTCACTCTCTCAAGAGCCCTCTGAATGTTGCCCCAGCCCCGTAACCTGCCCTAGACAGCCATTCTCCTGGAGCTCTCATCTAGAGTAAACTAAATGAAATTCCTTACAACCAATTGCCCTGTTTTGTTTACTTGAGTGCAGCTTCAAAGTCTTTACATTATCCAGAGCCCAGTAATATCAATTAAAATAGATAAAATAATCAAATATGATAATTAAGCTCCTATCTGAAAAGTGTAAGGGTATTCTTTACAGGAACATATGGATTTACTACACTGCTTTTTATTTAAGTATTAATATATTTATTCAAACATGTATTGACACATGGTTTATAGTGGCAAAAGAACATCCCTAAGGAGGAACAGATGAACAAAATACACATCACGAAATATCAAGCAGCTATTTAAAAGATAGTAACAACAGTAATTAACGTTGAGGGGCTTTCATGAAATATTTTCATGGGTGCTTAATTGATGCACAAAAGTGTATTACATTGATTTAAAAAAAATTTATATTGGACTCCAGTGACCTGTGGGAGCCTATAATTACCATAGGCTGAAGGGCTGCCTGTAATTATTTTCCCTGTTCCTATTCTCATTGTTCAGTGTTTACCAGGCCAGGTCTGGGGGTGAGATCTTCCCTCTCTGACCTGCAGTGCTACTGCGGTTCGCAGGGTCTGCATCCTTGTTCCCCCTGAGAGCATATCTCATTTGTCATTGGGTGGGGGAAGAGGTTGGCAAGCCAACACGCAGGGCTCCATTTGCTGTATTAGACCACAGCCAGTCACCAAACAAGAAGCAACGGGGAAAAAATAAAAAACACAGTGAAAGGAAGCCCGTGTAGGAGACACCGCGGCGGACTCGCCATGACTTCCATCCCTCCATCCTGTGGAGCAGCATGCTGTTTGAGGGAGAAACTGACCCCAGCCCCCAGCTCTCAGGTTCAGCCCTGACCATTTCCACCCAGTCTAGTGATCCCATCCCCCTCGCCACAAAAAGACTGGTTTAGGCAACCCAAGCCTAAAGCCAGTCAACACAGCACATTTCTTAGTCGATAAACTGGTTTAAGCTTGGGCACCTGGCTGAGTTTGGGTCAGTGAGACATCACACATATGCTGGGGGCTTCTGGGAAAGGTCACTCTGATAGAGTTTCCAAAAGCCAGTTCTCTCTGCTTCTGGACAGTGGATTGCGGGCACGCAGTTAGGATTGCCGAGGACATTTAACCAGCATGAGAGAAGTCAGCTGAGGATGAGACCCAACCACAGGAGGCAGATTGGGAAAAAAAATAGTGGGTTCTAGACATCACAGGACTGCTAAATCAAATCTCATTCCAGTATGTAGCTAAATCCACTTTGATATGAGCCAGTCTAAACTAGGGTTCCTTTTTTGCACAAGAAGAACCATAATGGATATAAAATTCTAGGTGGTGAATGAGGAGCATGCTCATTGACAGACAACATACACAAGTTATGAAATACCATGTTTGGCAAAAAGAGAGAGAGAACGTGAAAGAGAAAGTACTATGCAAACAAACATAAATGCAGGACAAGATGGTGCTATAAATTTCACACTACCTGTAATGGGAGCTTCGTTTTAGAAGGAAAGAAATGAAAGAAGGGGGACAGAGTTAGGGATGAATTAGTTCCCTCCACAAGATGGCCCAACCTTATGCAAGACCTCATGCTCCGTGGACAAGACACAGGCCACGTGTGGGGATGCAGACAACAGCACAAGGCCATTCTCCTCTAGACTTAGCACTGGCCCGACCTTCATCAGAAAGTGCTATCAGAGGACTTGGCCTGCATCCAGAGGACAACTGTCACGCGATCTGAAGGAGACGGAAGGAGAGGGAGGGGAAAGGCTTGCATTAGCTCACAGCAAAGCAAGAACGCTAGGCAAAATTAGTTCAAGTCAGACTATGTTTGATGATAACCACTCACTCTCTCTTCAGCGGGTAATCCTGTTTTCAAATTCATTTTAAGTAATATGATATTCAATCTTACTAACTTTTATGGTGAGCAGTGATACTGAGAACTGGGATCAAACACTTGGGAATACAGAAATCATCTCTTAACTCTACCCAATTACTTAGAAATGAACACAGGGAAGCCTTACAAGATTGTAGATTCTTGAGTTGAACCACTGGGAAAATCTGAAGGATTTCTGTCTACACTCAGGCATTTTTAGCAGAGGACTTTTCTGAGTTAAGAGGCCTGATCCTTTCTTGTGTTTGCTGTGGGTCCTCTATAGGTAGGCAGTTCATGCTGTGGGAACAACCAAACACTTGCCCAGGGAGCCAACAGCACTTGGCTTCCTCGCAGACCACTGCACTTGGAAGTCTGGGCCTGTGTGTGCTTGTGCACCTGACCTCAGCAGGCAGGGGTATTAGGAAACAGGTTCCCATCCCGGCTTTGGCAGTATGATGCCGGATAGCCACGGATACCTGATTTGATTTCTTTGTCTTAAATTTCATCTGTAAAATGAAAATATTAGACTAAATCAAGCAGCTTCTCATCTTATGCCTAGTGAAAGTAAAATTCATTATAATTGTCCACAGAGTGCTGAGTGTTAAGCTGGTTCAGTCATCTCCAACTCTTTGTGACCCTGTGGACTGAAGCCCTCCAGGCTCCTCTGTCCATGGGATTCTCCAGGCAAGAACACTGGAGTGGGTTGCCATGCCCTCCTCCAGAGGATCTTCCTGACGCAGGGACCCAACCAGCATCTCCTGCTTTGGTAGGCAGACTCTTTACCACCTGCACCACCTGGGGAGCCCCTAATTGTCCACAACATGCCACTGAATCTGGCCCTTCACCATCTCTCTGTCTTATCTCCTGTCCTTTTCCTTATCAGCACTCTAGCTGTTTCTGGAATACTGTGCCCACTGCCCATTAGGACCTCTGTATATGCTTGCCTTCTGGCTAGGATGTTCTTCCCCAGGATATTCACCCATAAGCCTTCCTCACAACTTTCAAGCGAGTCAAATATCACATTCTCTGTGATGACACACAATTGCAAATCCTACACACACCCCCAATCTTTATCCTCCTATTCAGCTTAATTTTTTTTTTCTTCCTTAGCACTTAATAGTATCCCACCACCTACTATGTATTTAACTTATTTATCTTACTGTCTGTCTCTCCTGGGAGAATGTCTGTTCTCCAAGGGCAGAGATTTCTCTCTGTTTTGTCCACTGGTGTATGCCTGGTAACTGGAAGGGTCCCTGATGCAGAAAAGAAATTTAGTAAGTTTTTCTGAACAGATGGCTGGAAGGGAGGGGAGGAGGAGAACAGCTCTGTGCCAGCTCTGAGGTCTGTGGGCTGCAGTGTCTACAATCGGAGGGCTCTCCTCTGTCATCCCAGCACATGAAATAAGGCAGCCCAGAGCTGCATGGGTACGCTTTCACTCAGCGGGAGACCCTCTCAAGGGCTGCTTCCTGCATGTTACACTCTGAGCTGAAGGGCCGTGTACACCACTCTCAGCAAGACCACAGCCTCCGCCATATCACGTATTAAACAGATAACTAACGAGAACCTACTGTGTAGTACAAGGAACTCTACTCAGTGCTCTGTGGCGACCTAAATGGGAAGGAAATCCAAAAATGAGGGAATATGTATATGTATGGCTGATTCACTTTGCTGTACACCAGAAACTAACACAACATTGTAAAGCAAATTTACTGCTGTGAAAATTAATCTTAAAAAGAGATCACAGCTTTTAATATTGTCTATGGGAAATTCTTTATATTGGTACTCAGCTCCATTTTCTAGAGTCAAAATTAATACCGTTTGAGGGAGCATAGTGGTATCCATCTCCTTTCTCAAATTCTTCACCTAAAATCCACAGGAGGAAGAAAAGTGAGTTTCTCTGTGGTCAGGATACCACATTGCTTTTAACAGGCAGTGAGGAGAGGCAGTGATTTCAGCCAGTTCCACTAGATGGCAGCATAGTCTGGCGTGCTGGTATCCAAAACTGACATTTGCCAGCCACACTGGCTACAGAAGCTCCCACACACCCCTCCTGTTCTCTTCCACACTTATCTCCTTGCCGCCTCTTCACTTTTAGCTTGGTTATTTTCAACCGGTAATTTACAATCTGCTCCTAAATGGTTCATGCTTAATCATGAATGCATTTAACTCCAGCCTTGGAATCGTTATGTCTGCTTCTTTCTGCCAAAGTATTAATGCATTACGTAGCCCAACCTCCCGCTCCAAAAAAAAAAAACCTCACTTCTCCCACAAAACTTTCCCAACCAAGCCTGGCTCTGATTCCAACTGTATATATGCGCTGAGATATAGTCAGTCACATAACTATTTTTACATATTGGATAGAATGTGTGTATATACATATATAAAGTGGACAGAGAATCACATGTACAGCTCTGGGCATCTGGAAGGCAAATGTACATATTACATATATGACCTGCAGGTGACCACACTCCATATAACAGGAGTAGTCATGGCTCTATGAAATAGCATGGCTGCCAGAGGTTCAATGCATGGGTCAAGACACTAGATATGTTAACATTCATCTATGTCTTCCAAGTTTGAATTCCTTCCTAGTATTCAGTTTAAGGTCCAGAAAGTCTTCTGAGCCAAAAAATTTCAGATAAACCTCAACAAAATATGATATACAGACTTGAACAAGAGTGTGTAAATACCAATATAACTTTTAAAGCTATTTTGAAATGCGTTCTGTATTTCAATCCTTGAAAACTTTTCCAATCTACCTGAAAAATAAAATGAAATCTACTTGTGGAAGTATTAAGTAAGGCTAAAAACAAGCCTAAGGTGTATTTTAAAGTACAAAAGGCCTTGATTGTGAGTTCAAATTGCTTACTGGCTGTTAGACGAAATGGCAGTGTCAATATTCTGACAAACCCCTACATAATGGGAGAACACAAATAAACACTGTTGGGTTTGCAGGCTTCTACAAGGTGTTCCTGATGCTATCAGATCACTGGGATCCAGGGATGTCTGAGAGTTAGTAAACACACCGAAATTGTGAGAAGGAGAAATTTCATGTGCAAAAGTTCTCCATCAGTTCAGAGCTCCATTTTTGAAGCATTTCAATCCTTCATCCATTTAGTAATGAAAACGGTCTACACGCAAACTCCAGATGCTATCTTTTCTACCAACAGTCCTCAAACAGCCCTCAGCCTCCTAACGCTCCTCCACACCCAAAGTTCTTGCAAAAGAAAAGCAGTGATTTTTCTGAACACAACCACTTGAAAGTTGTGACCAAAGGTTATTTCCCTGTAGACAGCAACACCATGGTGCTTAGTCATCGATTCCGACAAAGGTGTTATAACCAAATTAGTCTGGGCACTTTTAACTCACCTAGTTTCGGCATTTTCCCCCGTATCAATCAGAAGGACAGCTTCCCAGAGTCTCAGCAGTCACACAGACCAGAGGAACACACATAGCCACCCTGCCGATGTCTTTTCCACGGCTTCTGTATTGCCTTCAGGGAGTCAGTCTTCCCTGAGAATAATTCAAAGAATTTGTCCCATCCTTTCAAAAAACCAACCATAAGCATACCAAACCAATGCACGGAAGACACTGGTCAACAACAGTCACTTAAAAGTTGTCCTGCTTGTTATTCTGGAAGCCGGGTTTCGTCACCTGTAGTGGAATGCATTGTGTAGCTTTTTGTTGTGAATCCAGAGAGGTCTTAACGTCCACAGCAGAGACGGACTGTGTGCTGCCTGCACTTGCTACCCGTAAACTAGGACTGCACGGGGACACAGGGATCACCCGTGATAGGAGGACGGGAGACAGTTTCAAAATCAAGCAGAAACAGGAAGTCTAATGTTTCCACATGCAAGAAAAGAGGAGCAGATACTTAAAAAAAAAGGGCGGGGGGAGCAGCCCTAATCATAGATGCCCGGAAAAAATTTAAAAAAAAAAACTCATTTCTTCCTGGCCTGTATAAACATGAATGTCTATTAATAGTAAGTGTTGCTTAAAGGTGTTCTGGTTCTCAAGAGAGCTAGAGAACAGAGTTCAGACAACTTTGCTACTTAAAATCGTTAGCCTTTTGCTTTTGAAGAGAATATAAGGTCTTTATAAAGAATGTATGTATGCCTGCATCCATGCCCATGCAATACGCACAGGGACATACATAGAAATACCAGCCCATGTACGTTCTAATAGTCTGTTTAGAAGCCTATTTATTAACCTGGGCATTTGACAGTTATCATCACCCACAAGTCCTTCCCTCATCCATCCCCCTAGGCATGGTTTGGCCAGTCCCACAAGACCCACTTCACATGCACCTCCTCTGTGAATCCTTTTCCTAAAGATCCCAAATGGGTGTTAGGATCTCAGCCTCTTCCTTTAATCCCCCACAGCACCTCAACTGAGCTTCCTTTCTGGGATCTTCTCATAGCTGTCCTTATGTGATCTATGCTGATCTATCTTATCTTCAACTCCATGGTAAGTTTCTTGACTTCATTCTTATCTTCTGCAGCAATAACACTCTGTTTTGAGCCTGTTTCTGCACACAGCAGAAACCATACCAAGTGGAATGCAATGGACAAATGCTTTACAGTCTGCTAGGTCAGGTTCAATTTCCAGCCAAGCCACTTCCTAGTTTTGTAGACTTGGCAAGTTACTTCACCTTCTGAACAATTTTGGTAAGAAAGAAGAATTATAGACAGAAGCTAAAGACAGGGAGCTCGTAGAGCAGTCCGCAAAGCCTTTGATTGTGTGGATCACAATTAACTGTGGAAAATTCTGAAAGAGATGGGAATACCAGACCACCTGACCTGCCTCTTGAGAAACCTGTATGCAGGTCAGGAAGCAACAGTTAGAACTGGACATGGAACAACAGACTGGTTCCAAATAGGAAAAGGAGAACGTCAAGGCTGTATATTGTCACCCTGCTTATTTAACTTATATGCAGAGTACATCATGAGAAACGCTGGGCTGGAAGAAGCACAAGCTGGAATCAAGATTGCCGAGAGAAATATCAATAACCTCAGATATGCAGATGACACCACCCTTATGGCAGAAAGTGAAGAGGAACGAAAAAGCCTCTTGATGAAAGTGAAAGGAGAGTAAAAAAGTTGGCTTAAAGCTCAACATTCAAAAAACGAAGATCATGGCATCTGGTCCCATCACTTCATGTCAAATAGATGGGGAAACAGTGGAAACAGTGTCAAACTTTATTTTTTTGGGCTCCAAAATCACTGCAGATGGTGACTGTAGCCATGAAATTAAAAGACGCTTATTCCTCGGAAGGAAAGTTATGACCAACCTAGATAGCATATTGAAAAGCAGAGACATTACTTTGCCAACAAAGGTCCGTCTAGTCAAGGCTATGGTTTTTCCTGTGGTCATGTATGGATGTGAGAGTTGGACTGTGAAGAAAGCTGAGCACCGAAGAATTGATGCTTTTGAACTGTGGTGTTGGAGAAGACTCTTGAGAGTCCCTTGGACTGCAAGGAGATCCAACCACTCCATTTTGAAGGAGATCAGCCCTGGGATTTCTTTGGAGGGAATGATGCTGAAGCTGAAACTCCAGTACTTTGGCCACCTCATGCGAAGAGTTGACTCATTGGAAAAGACTCTGATGCTGGGAGGGATTAGGGGCAGGAGGAGAAGGGGAGGACAGAGGATGAGATGGCTGGATGGCATCACTGACTCTATGGATGCGAGTCTGAGTGAACTCCGGAAGTTGGTGATGGACAGGGAGGCCTGGTGTGCTGCGATTCATGGGGTCGCAAAGAGTTGGACATGACTGAGCAACTGAACTGAACTGAACTGAACAGTATCTAACCCACTTCAGTTGCTTTTGGAGATATGAAGGCAACTCTCCTATGCTTCCCTAGGACTTGTAACTAGGAAATCAGGACATTCTCGACAGATTTAAGGATCGACAGTTGTGACAGATACCTAATGCCGGAGCATCATCCGTGCTCTGAGACAGGAAAAGAGGAAGCAGCTGCAACTTCTAGCCCTAGAAACAGCATAACAGCTTGGCAGCGTAGGAATCCTGTCCAATCCAGCCTTACAAAGAGTGGTGCTCAGATGCAGGCGTGGTTCTCTATCTCTTTCTGGTGAGCTTAGCTCTGCAGCTGAAGCAAGGTTCTGCTCAGCACTCCAACACCCCCAGGCCCCACCCTGGGAGTGTGAGTGGTATTGCTGGTGATGGACGCACCCTGGGGCTTCGCCGCTTCATTAGGGAAGGCTGGGTGCGTCTTATCTTGTATTTCTCCTCCATCTATCTGCAACCACAGGACAGTGGCTTTCAGAAAACCAGCTTCTCCTCTTGAGTGTGCACGCTCTCCACGTTATCTGGGCATCTCCCAGCAAGCCACTATCACTTCAATCATTTCACTGTCCCCACACCCAGAGAAACCAGGTGACAAGCACAATTGCAAAGAGGTTAAGCAGATTATTGGACGAGGCCCTGCAAGCTGGGGCAGGACCGAGAGAGAAGCCATGAGACCCAGAACCATCTCCAAACACAGGCACTCTCTCTGGCCTAGTTTCATTGACTGCTTATTACACACCCCAAGGAAGACACTTCCTCTATGGCTACCCACATCCTTATCAGCAGGGCATTCGACAAAATCACCACAAGGATAATGCAACTTATGGCTGCATGAAAATGTGCACCATTTGTTTATTTCAGCAGATGCTATAGTCTCCAGGATAGAACTGGAAATGTCTGCGAAACACCTTGACCTTCATGCTTTGGCATTTCCAATCTTCTCCCTAGTCCCTAGGGCGTGGTCTGGTGACAAGAGTACTGCTATCTTCTTTTCATTCAGCCCTTCCCTCTTCCTGTCAATCCTATCTAGACCCTCCTTTTCAGTCTTCTTCCTGCCACCGCAGCCCTCTCAATGGCCTCCCTAAAACCAGTGCCACAAACAGGGCCTCCTCTTTGACTCGACTTGATTCCCTTTGTCCCTCAGCTCTTCCGGGAGGAAGGAGTCATTGGTGAGGGAAGAAGGCAGGCTGAGGGAGGATTATTCCAGGGCCTGAGTCTGGTAAAGTGCTCCAGAAGCACTTTCTGAATGCTATCACAGAGACAGCGAATGGTCACCTCTTACCTGAAAAGGCTTGTGCCAACAGGAGCACATGTTTCATGCCTGCAGGAGAGCAGAGAAACCCTACCAGATGCTGAGCAGCGTGTGTGATTTCCCTGTGTTCGCTCACTCTCCCTGAAACCCTGGGAGGTGGCCACCATGATTCCTGGGTTGTAGCTTAGGAAATCAAGCTCCATAAATGTAACATACTTGCTCAGGGCAAGGCCAGCACGGGTACACGGGATCTCTTATTCCAAATTGGTTGGCTTTTTCCTTGTCATATCATATCACGAAAGGGTGATATGGTTCACCAGAGAGCACACATAGGGGACTATCTGGAAAATAAAGAGAACACTTGGCAGCCCACCTTTTAAGGACAGGCAGAGCAGTGAGTTCACCAATGTGAACTGGAGCTGCTGGGGGCCAGCGCCGGCCTCAGGGCAGGAGGGTTGGGGGGCAAATTTCTCAAGTCCATCCTCACACTGATTGCCCTTCACAGCCTCCCCACAAGAGGCTGCATAAAAAAGAAGTGTGGGAAGGCAGATTATTCTATCACATAGTATTTCTAAGTTTCAAGTATAAGTTTTATAAAATGTTACTCAGAAGTAGGCAAACAAACAAATGAATAAACAACTAACTGCTAGCTGCAGTACAGTGATGTCAACAGCCAGATCATAGCATTCTAGAATGAGCATTTATGTCTGTTGTCCTAGGACGCTCAAACCTCTCTTCACACTCACACCACCAGCGAAAACATTAAATCAGCCTTTAGGAAGCACAGAAACACTGAGTGCCTGTTGCAATAAATATGCTGGCACTTGAATGTGGTTTATTTTCTGCTGAGCTGAGTTTAAACAGAGTCTTGACATTTTATAGCATTCTTGCATTGCAAACCTTCGTGTGAAACTGAACATGAGCCCTCATAATAAAATACTCAACTAATTAAACTCTAAATTTGCCAAGAAAAAGTCTCCAATGGTAGAGTAAATTTCTCTATAAATTTCTAGAATTTCTTGTGAATATGCAACACACGGTATTTCCCAATTTGAATTCCTAATCTCCTGTCACCAAACTTGATCATTTTCCTCTCTGTTTTAACCTCTATGGATCCCATCATCCCCCAGTCATTGCTGATTCCTCTCTTGCTTTGGACGGTCTCTCATTCACCAAGTTCTGCTGTCTTTCCATCTGTGCTCTCTCATTCTCATTTGGATTTTGTTAAAACCTGTGCATTTAAGGTGGCAGAAGATGTTTTCTTAAAAAGACAGCTTTCCAGAGAAGACCATGAAAGCAGTTCTACTTTCTATCCCCCTTTAGACCACAGTGAGCTTTGTCATTTTGTAGTTTTACCCACGTGGCTATTTTGAAACCTATATTAAAAGCAAAAACCCAACTTTCAGAAATGTTTCAGTTTAGCGAGCCATCAGGAATTACACCCTGTCTTGAGTAAGGTTTCTCCTTGATTTTTGGCCCCCAGGAAACACATACACACATCAGTTTTGACCATTTGCAGGGGAAGGATGATCACCCTGTTCGGGGCCTTATCCCATTGGTACCCAGAGCCCCGCACTCAGGCAGACAGCAATCATCACTTGTCTTCCGCCCCATCCTCCTCAGTCTCACAACTGAACAAATTGACTGGCAGGCTGACATCAAACAAGCTCCTGCCATACGGTGACTGAGGAGCAGACATCGCCGGGCACACACCTCTCACCCCTGGAGAGATGTGAGAGCCCTGTATTCCCATCCCACTAAGTGGCCCTGCTCTTCCAGACAAGGAGGTGGCCACAGGAGCCCAGAATTTCCTATCCTGTGCTACATTTCTGTCTCCCCACCTCTAGCCTCTCACCACCCAAAGTCTTTCAGGACAAAGGAGGGCACGTGGGCTAGTTTCATCCAGAAAATGCTCCCTGATACAGTAAAAGGATGGGCTAGAACTAAATTCATATGACTCATCCCCAAAGAGCTTCTCTTCTGCACTGCATATCTCATCTTCCCACCAGCCATTCAGACTTGAAGCCTCAGTGTCATCTTGGATCTCCCTCTCCCCCTTCCAGCCACCAAGCTCTCACGTCTCCCCACCCTTGCAGAGTGCCTCTGCTTCCCTTCGTTTCAACCCCAAAGCCCCATCCTATCTCAGGCCTCAGCTTCCTGCTCCTTTACTTACTTGCCCTCATGGCACATCTTCTCAAACCACATCATCATCTGTGCCTAGAATTGAGTTGAAAATCTTCACTTTACCACGTCATTCTCCAATGAAGAATGTGCAGCACTTCCTAGCTGGCTCATGGATCAGAGTCCACACTGTCACAAAGGATTCAAGATGCTCCCTAGCCCTGCCCCCATCAGGCCTAGCGCTGTTCTAGTTCTGGGCGCCTGTTCACCCACTTTCCTTGGCCTCTGGGGTCCATTCCACCATCATCAGCTACAAAATACTGCCAGTCTCCCAAGGCTCAGTTCACACAAGGCCATTATGATGCCTATAAGTCGGGTCTAACTCTTTGTAACCCCAATGACTGTAGCTTGCGAGGCTCCTCTGTCCATGGGATTTCCCAGGCAAGAATAGTGGAATGGGTTGCCATCTCCTCCTCCAGAGGATCTTCCCAACCCAGGGATTGAACCTGCATCTCCTCTACTGCAGGTGGATTTGTTACCACTGAGCCACCAGGAAGCCCATTACGTGCCTGAAGCCAGCTCCTCTTCCTCTGTCTCCCTATGCGACTTGGAAGCTTCCTTACAAACTTTAGCCCATTTTGCTCAAAGGGAGAGGCACTGTTATACATGTCTCCTCATCCCATGACACTGCACACTTCTAGGTGACAAGGAGATTGCTTCATTCATTCAAGAAAATCAACTCGCATTTATCCAGAACCTACTGAACGTCAGGCACCGACTTAGGTGCCAGGCTCATTGTGGGAAATAAAACACAAGAACTGACATTCAATGGGGGGAAGATGTGGCAGTCATGTAAAGATGTGAATAACTAAAGGGCAGATTTCAAGAGGCGCTGGGATGGAAATGAACAGGGGGTTCTGATGGAGACTGCGCTGGCAGAGGTGGCCTCGGAGGCCAAGCGCCAGAAGAACAACAGGAAAAGCAGCAAGAAGACAGGCACTCCAGCCTGAGACAGGACAAGCTCGGCCCATGCCAGGGAGAGGAGAGGGGGCCAGGGTGGCACCAATGCTGGCTGCACAAGGAACAAGTTGCCGGGAGTCAGGGAAAGGCCCGCAGAGGTAAGGCCGCACAGAGCACGGTCAGAAGTTTCTGTTACGTGGTGGGAATGGAAAGCAGGACAAGTGTCTGGAAGGCAGAGTGGCAATAAAGATCAAAACCTTCAAACTCCACATGTCCTTTGAACCACTTCCAGGAACGCATCCAGTGAAACAGAGACAAGTGTGGACAGCTGCTGAAAGCAAGGCAGTTGTGTGGTGTTATGACCGTGGTAAAGATTAAAAACAGTTCACTTATCCACATGGGAGATTGGTGAAGGGAATTATGGCATAGCTATGTAATGGCACATAATACAGTCTTTAAAAATGATTTTAGAGAGTAATTAATAACATGGGAACTATTCACAAAGGCTACAGAGCAATATATAACAGAAATCATATGAACTCCTATACAATTTTTATAGAGAAAACTATAGGCATACAGAAACCAGCCCAGAGTTACAGTCACAAAATATTTTTTTCTGAGTGCTGAAGTTAAAGAGTAACTTTTTTGTTACTGTTTTTCACTTTTTTGTCAAATTATAATTGATAAATATACTACACTACCATGTGATGCTTTTGTTATAAGGGGGAAAAGGTTTTCAAAAACCTGTTAGGGGGGGCATCCCTGGTGGCTCAGTGGTAAAGAATCCACCTGCCAGTTCAGGAGACACAGGTTCAATCCCTGATCTAGGGAGATCCCACAGGTCGTGGAGTGACTAAGCCCATGCACCTCAACTGCTGAGCCTCAGCTCCAGAGTCCAGAAGCCTCAACTGCT
>NW_024070189.1:75214053-75235606 GCF_014754425.2 Oryx dammah | reverse complement strand
CCTCAACTGCTGAGCCTCAGCTCCAGAGTCCAGAAGCCTCAACTGCTGAGCCTCAGCTCCAGAGTCCAGGATCCTCAACTGCTAAGCCTGTGTGCCACAGCTAACGAAGTCTGTGCCTGCCCTGTGCTCCACAGCAAGAGAAGTCACTGCAATGAGAAGCCCGCACACCGCAACTAGAGAAATGTCAGCACAGCAATGAAGACCCAGCACAGCCATAAATAAACAAATAAAATTATTAAACAAAACACCCAAACTGTTAGTAACAAGAAGGTATAGCAGAGTAGATTTCCTATAAATAACAAAAGCTGCTGATCAAGAGATGGCCAGGGCAGTCTTCTGTCTTTTTAGGGAATCTTCAGAGCAAAACAGAACAAAACAACAAAACAAAACTCCCTAGAACTTCAGGCAGGAAGTGTGTCATTCCTTTCTCGCTGATCCCTCTGACTCAGTACTGACTGTCAGGCCCCTCGGGTCCTCACAACGAAGAAGTTGGAGATAGGTGCTCTGACAGGATGAAGACCTGGAAACCTCGCCCAGGAGCTCCCAGCCCTGGGGCTGAAGTCTGAAATGCCAACCTGGACCTTCTAAGGGAGAAGCCTTTCCCATTCTTCTTTAGATTCATTACAACTGAGTCAAACACTCTCACTTATATTATTACAGGTTAAACATGATTACGTTTTTGTCTCTTTCTTTTAAATAAGATTTACTGTGCAAGCCCCCAAACACACTGTGGTGTGTAGGCTTTCTTCCCAAACAGGTTTGAAAACGTAATAAACAATTCAGACAAGTCCCAACAAGTCTCAGGTATTTTGATGCCAGCTTATGAATGCCCAAGGTGAAAAACGTTCACTGCAGAGGCCCATTCAGCCAGCATGCCTCCCTGCTGGCCCCTGGGTCACAGGGGTGGTTTGGTTCCCTGTCCTATTTGGTTCTAAGCTCAGCACTTAACGGCCACTCAAAGAGCATGCATTGAAAATGATTTACTAGCAGAATCCCACATACTTCTTTTAGTTCTATTTTTAATAATCCCCTGGAAGCCACAGAGCTGAGGGAACTATATACATGGGATTGTACATGAAAGTAGTTTTTTTTTTTTTTTTTTACTCTGGAAACCTTAAAAATTTTAAGACAAATTAAATCAGAGATTGAGGACACTGACAGTTACTATCCAGGACCTCTGTCTTCCCACATTCATTCAACACATATTTATTGAGGCCTTCCTGTGCCCCCAGTAGCCCTTAGAATGAATAATAAACAAAGGGGCCAGAGGAGGAAAATGAAGGACTGGGAGAAGGGATGGGTGGAAGGACGGGAGGGAGGCAAGGAGACAATTACTTCCAAGATATTCTAACAGCCACGATCAGTTTGAGAACAGGTTATCAAGGATCTTATAAGACCTATGTAAAAATTTAGACTTTCTCGAAACTGTAATTAGGCATTAAGCAGGGGATGCACTGGCACCCCACTCCAGTACTCTTGCCTGGAAAATCCCATGGACAGAGGAGCCTGGCAGGCTGCAGTCCATGGGGTTGCTAAGAGTCGGACATGACTGAGCGACTTCACTTTCACTTTTCACTTTCATGCATTGGAGAAGGAAATGGCAACCCGCTCCAGTGTTCTTGCCTGGAGAATCCCAGGGACAGAGGAGCCTGGTGGGCTGCCGTCTATGGGGTCGCACAGAGTCGGACACGACTGAAGTGACTTGGCAGCAGCAGCACAATCAGGTGGCTATTTTGTAAAGACCAATAAGAGCATAGGAAGTCAGACTGGTGTGGAGGCGGGGGCATGTGGCATGTCAAGTGTCCTTGAAGGAATCTAGGTAAGAGATGACAGTGGCGCCCTGGTCTCAGTTGGTGGCAGTAAGCTGGGACAGGCAGTGTACAGATTCTACAGCTATTGAATGGGAGAACTGGTAATATTGGCAATTGGATAGTCAGTTAGATCACCACTGAGGGGAAAATGCAAAGAGAAGGTAAGTTCAGCTGACTTCCTACCGCATTTGAGTTGCCTGTGAGATGTCTAAGTATTGATAAACACTTTACAACTGGACAGACAAGTCTAGGCTAGGCTTGAAATATACCTTTGATGGTCATTACCAGGTAGAGATTCTGATATCCCAGGAATGGATGGGGTCATCAAGGGAAAGAGTGGAATAAGCAGGTCACAGAGGGACTTCCCTGGTGGTCCACTGGTCAAAACCCCATGCTTCCACTGCTGGGGGCATGGGTTCAATCCCTGCTTGGGAAACTAAGGTCTCACATGCTGCATGGCATGGCCAAAAAAAAAAAAGAGAGGACAGCAGAGGACCCAGACAAAGCCCTAAGAAATACTGACATTTAAGGGATGGACAAAGAAGAGGAAGGAGCCTGCAGTGGAGACTGAGAAGGGACAGAGGCAGAAAAGAAAGAAATCAGGAGGGTGGATTGTCAAGGAGAGGACTGCGTATAGAAAATAGGAGCAGCGGGTCCATCAGACCGTTCTCTATGCCTGCATCTCCACTTCTTCTCTGTAAATAGGTTCATCAGTATTAATTTTCTAGATTCTATATATATGCATTAATATGTGATATTTGCTTTTCTCTTTCTGACTTACTTCACTGTGTATATATAATCATGAATGATTTGTGTTGATGTATGGTAGAGACCACTACAACATTGTGAAGCAATTATCCTCCAATTAAAAAAGAAGAAGAAAACAAGAGCAGTAGGGATTTGCACTGAGCAGTCAAGAAGGAAGTGAATGGTGGCTATGCACCCACCATCAAAATGCCAGATGCTACCCCACTTCTTCACCACCCTTGATATTTCTGGAGTTGGCTGTGAGCAGGCAGGGGCTAAATAGGAGGAGGCAGAAGAAAGAAGGTTCTGAGATAAACAGGGCAGGAGATCCTGGACATAAGCCAGTGTGATCTGATCAGGGGCTGGAAAAGGGGCCAAAGGCCACAGAAGTCAGAAAACATGAAGTTACACAGGTGGCATTCTGTTGTTCCGTCCAAAGTATTCACTGGTCTTCTACTATGTACAGGCACTGCCTACAGTGCTGGGCACGGAGCGGTGACAAAACCCTAGGCAGAAAAACAGGATTTCAAGCAGAGATAAACGTTTTTCCTTCCCTGTGGAAGGGAAAAACCACAATCAAGGGGAAGAATGACTGGGAGAGAGGAGCATTCTGGATGGGGTGGTGCCTGAGCAGAAAACTGAGAAGAGTAGGGGAAAGAGATAAGGAACAGGCTAAGGGGTGGGCCTTCCAGGCAGAGGGAAGGGTGGGTACAGGGCTCTGAGGCAGGATCAAGTTCGGAAAGTCTGAGGAAGCAGCAAGGCAATGTGGGCCAACAGGAGAGGAGGAGTGGGGATGGTAAGAGATGACACGGGAGAGTTGGGCCAGTGGCCAGGTCAGGGAGCCCCAGAGCTCAGGGCAAGGAGGGTGGACTTCACTGATTGTGATGGGAAGGCACGGGAGGGTTTAGAGCAAGGCAGGGACACAGTCTGCTGGGTTTTCTGAGAATACTCAGATGACCTGAGAAGCAGATGGAGGCGAGGAGTGCAGCAAGAGCACAGGAGGCTTTGGAGGCCACTGAGGCCTCAAGATGAGAAACAGTGGCGGCAGGGGAAGGGGAAAGAGGTGAGATATGCATGTTTGGAAGAGAAACGAACAGGACTGGCTGTTGGACTAGCTGTGGAATGACGAGGGCTCAAGACGCCACCTAAGCTTTTAGCCTGAAAGCTCAGTATACAAAGATGCTGACAGAGAAGCACAAAGTCAGGGGAGGAGAAGGTTTGGGTTAGAAGAGTGGCCGTGGAATCAAGATGTCTATTCCTATAAAGACAATGTGGCACATATATACAATGGAATATTACTCAGCCATTAAAAAGAATGAAATAATACCATTTAAATCAATGTGGATGGACTTAGAGTTTATCATACTAAGTAAAGTCAGACATAGAAAAGACAAATTTCATATGATATCACTTATATGTGGAACTTTAAAAATGATACAAATTAACTTATAAAACAGGAATAGACTCACAGACTTATGAGAACAAACTTATGGTTATCAAAAGGGAAAGGAGGGGCAGGGATAAATCAGGAGTTTGGAATTAAAATATACCCATTACTATATACTTTGCATCCCCAAATCCCAAAGAAGGGCAATGCCAAAGAATATTCAAACTACCACACAATTGCACTTATTTAACATGCTAGCAAAGTAATGCTCAAAATCCTTCAAGCTATACTTCAATAGTATGTGAACTGAGAACTTCCAGATGTTTAGAAATGGCAGAGGAACCAGAGATCAAATTGCCAACATCTGCTGGATCATCAAAAAAGCAAAAGAGTTCCAGAAAAACATCTATTTCTGCTCCATGGACTATGTTAAAGCCTTTGACTGTGTAGATCACAGCAAACTATGGGAAATTCTTCAAGAGATGGGACTACCAGACCACCTTACCTGCCTCCTGCAAAACCTGCGTGCAGATAAGAAGCAACAGTTAGAACCGGACAAGGAACAACAGGCTGGTTCCAAACTGGGAAAGGAGTATGTCAAGGCTGAATATTGTCACCCTGCTTATTTAACATACATGCAGAGTACATCATGCAAAATGACGGGCTGGAAGAAGCACAAGCTGGAATCAAGATTGCCGGGAGAAATATCAATAACCTCAGATATGCAGATGACACTACCCTTATGGCAGAAAGTGACGAGGAATTAAAGAGCCTCTTGATGAAGGTGAAAGAGAAGAGTGAAAAAGCTGGCTTAAAACTCAACACTCAAAAAACAAAGATTATGGCATCCAGTCCCATCACTTCATGGCAAATAGATGGGGAAACAGTGGAAACAGTGACGGACTTTATTTTCTTGGGCTCCAAAATCACTGTGGATGGTGACTGCAGCCATGAAATTAAATGATGCTTGCTCCTTGAAAGAAAAGCTATACAAACCAAGACAGCATATTAAAAAGTAGAGACATTTCTTTGCCAGCAAAGGTCCCTAGAGTCAAAGATATGATTTTTCCAGTAGTCAGGTACAGATAAGAGAGCTGGACAATAAATAAGGCTGAATGCCAAAGAATTGATGCCTTCGAACTGTGGTGCTGGCAAACTTTTTAAGAGTCCTTTGGACAGCAAGGAGATCAAACCAGTCAATTGTAAAGGAAATCAACCCTCAATATTCATTGGAAGGACTGATGCTGAAGTTGAAGCTCCAATACTCTGGCCGTGTGATGCGAAGAGCCGACTCACTGGAAAAGACCCTGATGCTGGGAAAGATTGAGGGCATGAGAAGGGGATGACAGAGGATGAGATGGTTGGATGGCATTACTGATTCAATGGACAAGAGTTTGAGCAAGCTCTAGGAGATGGTGAAGGACAGGGAAGCCTGGGGTGCTGCAGTCCATGGGGTCACAAAGTGTTAGACATGGCTGAGCAACTGCACAACAACATATATATAAAAGAGAGAACTAACAAGGACCTATTGATAGCACAGGGAACTATATTCAATATCTTATAATAACGTATAGTGGAAAAGAATCCGAAAAATGGCTTGATTCCACAGCCATTCTTCTAACCCAAACCTTCTCCTCCACTGGCTTTGTCCTTCTCTGTCAGCATATTTGTATACTGAGCTTTCTGGCTAAAAGCTTAGGCGGCATCTTGACCCCTTATCATTCCACAGTTAGTCCAACAGCCAGTCCTGTTCATTTCTTTTCCAAACATGCAGTGATTCAGAATCCAAACTGAATCACTTTGCTGAAACTAACACAACATTGTAAAAATCAACTGTATTTCAACAAAATTAATTTTTTAAAAAATGATGCCCATGAGTCTTCCCCAGAGATTCTAAGTTAATCAGACTTGTGTGAGACCTGGCCCCTCCTTCATTTTTTTACCCACATCAGGTAAAGAAGCACTGCCCAGAGAGTGTGAGGACAGCAAAAGCCCTTGGAAGGAGGAGTTAAAGAGGTAGGAGAAAAGGTGGTTGTGATGCCCTGGAAGCCAAGTCTAGAAAGTGTTCTAGGAAGAGGGAGGGATGAAGGATGCTGAATCTGCTGAGCCTGAGGGTGGAGGGGATGGAGAAGGGGCCACAGGGTTCATTAAAACAGAGGTTTCTGGAACTTCCTTAGTAGTCCAGTGGTTAAGACTTTGCATTTCCAATGCAGGGAACGTCGGATACATCCCTGGCTGGGGGAACTAAGATCCCCTAATCCATGTGGTGTGATCTACTCTGCCAAAAAAAAATAGAGGTCTCTGCTGACCTTAACAGAAGCAGTTTTGGAGGAGGGGAATAGTGAAGAGGGCAGTAAGAAGGGGAGATCACGTGTGGAGATACTTCCATGGGAAAGTTCCACTGGAACCCAGAGCAGAGAAGTAGGGTGAGAGTTAGAAGGTTACTTCAGATTGAGGAAGTTTCATTTCATTTGTTTTTCTGAGTCTCAATGTGCTAACATTTTTGGCGCAAGTGCATTCTTCTCTGCATCATTTGCTTTCATCTGCTTTTTAAGATGAGTGACAAAAAGGCATATTCTGATACTGATGAGGATTGTTTCCACATGGAGAAAGAAAAGGATGTTGTACAAGAGGGGGTTAGTTGCAGGAGGACTTGCACGTGGTAGAGAGAAAAAGCCATTCATAATAGGACCCTGAATCTGAAATTCCCCTTCAAATGCCAGGTGTCTTCATTTTTCATTACTCATGGGAGGTAATATGTCCTAAAAATCACAGAATGGCTAGACAGGAATGGGACTTAAAGATCATCCTATCCAAAGTCCACTACTAATCCACAGCTGAAATCCCGTTTCCCTTCCCATTTGTGGTCTTCCTCACAACCTCCATTGAAAGGGACTTTCTATACCTCTTCACTTAACCATCTTATACCTCACAATTCCATGGTTCATGATATTTCTGGACACTCCCTGAACTTAGCCAAGAAGCTATTTTCCTGTATGTCAATCCACTGGTTCTGGTTCCATATGTTCAGGACACAAAGAACATGTCTAATTCCTCTTCTATGTCTTTCAAACATTGGGAAACGACTAATTCTTGCTCCACTCTCTTATTCCCATACTCCCAAACCAAATCAATTCTTTTTATATGTATTGACAAAACGGTCCCCAATTTAGGAATATCTAGACAGGGGCTACCAATCAACCCAGTTGTTCTTTAATATGATGACATTGTAGGCAAACATATTGCAGTAAAAGTTACACCCATAGATATGCAAATTACCCACAATAGCCCTGGTTGCCAAGAAACCAGAATGGCTCTCAGTGATTTCTCCTCCTAGGTTTGGCTTGATCCATTCAATCCTTAAGCACTAATTTAATTCTCCAACGCATCCTGTCCCCCAACCCTCCCCTCAACACACATTCACCACATATGCACACTTTGACTCTCAGCAGAATACGGTCCATTTACTATTAAATACAACTGTCATTAAGTGCCTTGTCATGATTCTCATAGCAGTCCAGTTTTTAGTAAGTTCTATACTATAAATTTGGATTAATTTTTACAGACTTCATTCAATAACACTCCAAAGTCAGAAGAAAAACATAAGTGTTTAGCTATCCAAAGAGTACTTTTTAAATAATACAATTATAAATTAATTTAAAACCATAGCTACAAAAAAAATGTTTAGATTAAAATTAAAGTATTCCTTGGTTATGGAGTTATTGCTGAAACTCAACGAAGAAACAGGATATGGGATTTCAACAAAGACATTTGGAGTATTCATGCCAAATATTACATGAGTTGTTATTCTTTTAGTCTTAATTTAAAACATTCCAACCACTAGGTGTAAAACGGGCCCAGCACACAAGAGTATTGGCATAATGCCTCAAATTGCAATAAACTAGACTGAAACAATTTTAAAGTTATTTTAGTTATTAATGTCTAATAGGCCCTGAAATGTTTAATAAATGAATAGATTGCATTACGTGGAGTTAAAGGGCCCCTCAACCCCAAAGAAGAGAAAAACTGGAAAACTATTATAGACATAACTCCAGATTCATAAACGTGAATTTCACTTTAGTACAAAAGGCTGATGCAGAACACTAAAGGTACTACTTAAAATCTCTTGAAATCTCTGTAAAGAGACAAAAATTTTTTAAAAAACTGGTAGTCAACCACTTGCATAAGGATCAATGAATTCAGAGCTACTTCAAGAGCTTTCACTATCATTTTCATAGGTTTTTAGAAACACAGTTTTGAGTATATTCAGTATATTATGTTTATATTTAATATTGCATTTCACCACCTCAATTAAATTTGACAGGTGTACCCAGGAAAATTCAACTTATTTATGGCAAATATCTTTTATGTGTGTTACGCTCTAGAAAACTGGGTATGTGCAGAGGGAGATGAAGTTCATTAAATTAATTATACAATATAATAAATATAGATGAAAGAAACTGCTAGAAAAGTATTTGAGTGTCTCAGAATTAGAGCAAATAATAACTGTACTAAAATTAAAAGTGCCTTTCCTACCTTCCTCATATCCAATCAAAAGGAAAGAAGAGAAAATAAAGGTCTACAGCACATAAAATCATATTTCTTATAGCCCATGTATAATCACTTTCAAATGATTCACTCTCTGATTTTAGAAAACTTTATAAAAGCCTACTTAAAAATTATTTATTTTGGCTCATTTACATAGGTTTAATTTTCCTAACTTCAGTTTTCTTCCAAGTCATTCAAATGCAATAAACTTAGAGAACCACAAGAAGACAGCCTGTCCAAAAAATCAGACTCAGGTGACATTCCAGCTACAAGGACAGGCCAGGAACACACCATCAGACCCCTGTACGGCAGGCACAGTAGAGGCATTTGCTAAGCCACTCCCTTCCCCTCATCTTGCTGGGAGGCCAAAAATGTAAACTTCTTCATGCTAGGCTTTCATCACAATGGCCTTACCCACTGCTCTGACATATCTCATTTCTTAAGCCTGATTATTCTAGAGCGCTGTTTCCCAACCTCAGTACTACTGACATTTTCTGTGTGACGATTTTTTGTTACAGTAGAGCTGTCTGTGAATTGCAGGTTATTTAGCTGCATCTCTGGTTTTTACCCAGCAGATACCAGGAAGCAGATCCCTCCCCTAGTTGTGGCAATCAAAAGTGTATCCAGACATTGCTAATGATCCTTGGGAAGCGGGGAAGCGGGCACAAAACTGTTCCTGGTTGAGAGACACTGTTCTAGAGCACTGGTTCTTGGCTACACATTGGAAGGACCTGAGGACTTTTGAAAAATACTGATTCCAAGTCCTACCCACCTGCCCCCACCCCCATCCCCACATGAGATTTTGATTTAATTCATTTGGGCTGAGTGGTGAGCATCTGACGTTTTGAAAGCCAGGAGATTCTAAATTATGCAGCCAAGTGTGAGGATATCTGCCCCAGAGTTATCAATGATATCAAGGAAGTCATTGAACCAATTTAAGGCAACACAAAAATGCACTGTGATGCACTATTGTGAAGTTGCTCAGTCGTGTCCGACTCTTTGCGACCCCATGGACTGCAGCCTGCCAGGCTTCTCCACCCAGGGGATTCTCCAGGCAAGAATACTGGAGTGAGTTGCCATTTCCTTCTCCAGAGGATCTTCCCGACCCAGGGATCGAACCTGGGTCTCCCACGCTACAGGCAAACTCTTTGCCCTCTGAGCCACCAGGGAAGCTTCCTCCAAATTATTTTTTTTTATGTTGGTATTAGAATCTATACAATTATAGTAAACCAGTAGAGGAAATGGAAAAAGGTTGACTGTAGTCCTGATCTGACAACTTCTTTTCCATTTTGATTGGACAGGAACAAGAGCAAAAAGACTTGCTTGAATCTTAATGCTGTATCTTCAAACACAAATGGGTAATTTAGAAACCGAGCTTCATAGACAGGAAAAACAGAACTATGTCCTCACAGGGTGAAAACACCAGCTCTACAATGAAGATACTCTGGAGTTGCCATCTCTTTAATGAGCACCACTAAACTGGCCTTGGAAAAATGCAGAGTTCATTAAAAACAATACACAAGCAAACAATCTGTGGGCTGGAAAGACACTCAGAGAACCCACATGGGAACTGAAGTCAAGCCCTTTCTGGTGGGATCATGCTTGTAATAGATGACATTACCAGGGACCTACCTGGAGCTCACAGCAAAGTTGGAGCCCTACACAAAAGCTTCATGGCCACAAACAACCCCAAGTCTTCTCTTCCTCACTTATACCTCTGCATACTCTGCCAGCCTCAGGATGTTCAACTCTAGGCTTAGTTCCAGCTTTTGCAGAGAATGGCATGGCACTCCCCCAGAAGGCACTGTTCCCCTAAATGCCTGGTCTCTGGCTGTGGCTTTCCGGTCAACCATGTGCCAACCTATCAGCTGGGCTGACAGACTGACTGCTGTTCTTTAAGTTGGAAAAACAGCAAGTAGACACATGCACACAAACATGAAGGTGATTCTTCTGCCAGTTCAGCAAGGACGCTAACCAGCAATTTGTATTGAGTATCTATGATGTGTACAGTACTTTGCTAAGAGCTGTATACGCATTATCTCACTGACTCCTGACAGTACTATAAAGGAGATGCTAGCACTGTCTCCATTTGGTAGAAAAATTTATTGAGGCTTATGCAGTTTAAGAAACTTATCCAAGGCCAAGCCAGGACTTGGATACATTTCTCTGGGGCATCAAAGCCCCTGGTCTTAACCACCACATAATCCCGCCCTCCATGGTTCTTGAACTTGGACTTAAACTCCACCAGTTATTAATGTTTCAAGTTCTCATTGATTTGGGTTAGAAATCCTAGGATAGGAGAAAATTTCCCAGATACAGAAGATGTGTGATATCCAGTTTCATCCCAGACTGCATCAACAAAATCACAGGACATTGTACATGTCTTTGAACTTGCCTTGAATTAATCCTGGAGTTCAGCTTTGACTCCTCACACTCAGCATGCTAACTGATTCTCCTTTCAAGTCTCTCCCTAAAAGTCTACGGTTCGTGCTAAGATTCTCTCAGTTCTCCCTCTTGGATTTGCAAGTGCCTCTGAACTGGCTTACACCAGCTCACATAACTGCAATCCATCTTGCACACAGATGTCAGATCTTTCAAGGCAACTTTCAAGTTTTCTCTATTCTGCTAAAAAATGTGCAAGAGTTCCCTCTCTGAGATACCCCCAACTCTTCTGCACACCTCTGAATGCTTCTACCATCCAGAATTCTCCTCGCTATTTCTCAGTACAAAATCTCAAAACTCTAGGGACTTCCCTGGTGGTCCAATGGCTAGGACTGGTGCTCCCCATGTAGGGGGCCAGGGTTTGATCCTTGGTTAGGGAACTGTATCTCACATGCTACAACTAAGACCTGGAGCAGCCAAACAAATAAAGATTTCAAAAACTAAAATTAAAAAATGAAAACTCTAAGTCGGACCAACTTCCAGCACCTCCCAAAAACACTCTCTGTGATACCAACCTTTGTGACCTGGTACAGACAGTCCCATTCTCCATGTCTGAATCAAGACCCATTTCCCTCACTTCGAATCCTTTATTGTATTCATCTGTTCATAGACAGATATCAGGATAGATGTCTAAGGCAAAACTACCTTACTGAGACACTCCCATCTTTGGATGTGGCATACTCTCCTTCCTCCCTCAAAATTTATTAAGCAGCTTCAAGCACTGTTTTGGGTGTGGAGACAGACCAGACAGTGTAAGAGCTAAGTTCCCTGTACTCCTGGCATTGTTCCTTCTCTAAACCTCCTAGGACTTTTATGGCCAAATCCACCTCTCCCAGGCACTTTCTGGATGGCTCAGCAGTAAAGAATCCACCTGCAACGCAGGAGATGCAGACGTGCATCTGATCCCTGCGATGGGAAGATTCCCCTGCAGGAGGAAGTGCAATCCCTTCCAGTAGGCTTGCCTGGAAAATCCCATGGACAGAGGAGCCTGGCAGGCTACAGTCTATAGGGTCACAAAGAGTTGGATACCACTGAGTGACTGAGCATGCACATGAGCCACATCTCCCAAAGATGCCAGGACCATACATGCTAATGTTCAGATGAATTTAGCAAATGCTGTGTGCAACAGCCAGCACGCTCCTGAGGAATGAACATGAGAAGTCCTGCAGAACAGAGTTAGGTTACTTGCTTCAACCTAGTAGTCATCAAAGAAACCTGCTTGTGTTCATGAGAGAGAGAAAGAAAAAAGAAAAATCCTACAGGAGGTATCTCCTAGGAAAAACTGCTTTTACCACTAGCTTGTAAATTCCCAAAGGGCATGGACTATTGCTATGAGCATTAATTCAGTCCACCGCTATTACTGAATGGTTACTATGAAACAGTTCCTGTCTCACTTGCTAGAGATTGATGGGTGAACAAAACAGACATAAGCCATTCTTAATCACTAGGCTACACTGCCTCCACTAAAGAATCTGCTAATTGCACTTGACCAAATTATTCAATGGTATGGAGTAATTTTTATTATTCTAGGATAATATTCATAATAATTATTCTACAGTGTGGGCTCCCCTGGTGGTTCAGTGGTAAAGAATCTCTTGCCAATGCAGGAGACACAGGCTTGATCCCTGGGTTGGGAAGAATTCTTTGGGAAAGGAAATGGCAACCGTCTCCAGTATTCTTGCCTGGGAAATCCCATAGACAGAGGAGCCTAGTTGGCTATAGTCCCTGGCGTCACAAAGAGTTGGACACAACTTAGCAACTCAACAACACATTCTACAGTGTAGAAAACAAAATTTTGTTCTTGACTTTAACCCCAACCTGACATACAAATACCTAGCACATACTAAGCACTCTCATATTTGTTGAAAAATTAATCAACCAATGTTATACAAGTTAGCACTTAGTTTACAAACTAAGCTAGATGTATGAAAATGTTTCACATGCTTTAGCTTTTGTCTTCCCAGAGTATAAACCTCTTAAGCACAAGGATCATGTTCTATTTATTTGTACCAAGTGAAACCATTCCATCTTAAGGCTGCTTCATAAAATACAAACTCAGAATTTTAAAGAAGCATACATACATGTCTCTGTTTGTAGATAACATGATCCTTATATAGAAAATCCTAAAGATTCCACTGAAAGACTGTTAGAACTAATAAAGTTAGTAAAGTTGCAGGATACACAGTCAATATACAAAAATCACTTGCATTTCTAAACACTAACAATGAACTATACAAAACAGAATGTAAGAAAACATTTATTATAGCATCAAAAAATAAACTTAACCAAAGAAATGAGAGAACTCTACACTGAAAACTATAAGTCATTGATGAAAGAAATTAAAGACACAAATAAATGGCAAGAAGATATCCTGTACTAAGAGAATGGAAGAATTAAAACTGTTAAAATGTCCATATTACCCAAAGCTATCTATAGATTCAATACAATCACTATAAAGATTTCAGTGGCTTTTTTTTTACAGAAATAGGAAAAATCAATCCTAAAATTCATATAGAATACACACACACACACACACACACACTCACTCACTCACACACATCAAATTGCCAAAGCAATGCTGAGAAAGAAAACAAAGCTGGAGGCATCACACTTCCTGGTTTCAAAATATATTACAAAATTATAGTAATCAAAACAGTATGGTACTGGCATAAAAACAGACACATAGATCAATGGAACAGAATAGAGAGCCCAGAAATGAACTCATGCATACAGTCAACTAATGTTTGACAAGGACACCAAAAAGATTCAATGACAAAGCTTTTAAATTTGACAGTGTCTCCAATAAATGGTGCTGGAAATTGAATAATCACATGCAAAAGAATAAAACTAGACTGCTCTCTGACACCACTCACAAAATGGATTAAATGTAAGATTTAAAACTTTAAACTCCTAGAAAAATAAAATAAAATCTCCTTAACACTGGCCTTAGAAATGACCTCATGGATATGACACCAACAGCACAAGTAACAAAAGCAAAAATAAACAAGTGGGACTATGTCAAATTTAAAAACTTCTGTACAGCAGAAGAAATGATCAACAAAATGAAAAGATAACATATGGAATGGAAGAAAATATCTGCTATTTCCAAACCATATATCTGGTAAGTTTGATTCATATACAAACATATATACATACATAACCCCTGCAACTTAATAAAAACAATAATCTGAGTTTTAAATGGGCAAAGGAATTGAATAAACATTTTTCTAAAGAAGATATTTAGATGGCCAACAGGTACACGAAAAAATGCTCAATATCACTGATCATCAGGAAACTGCAAATCAAAACCACATTGAGAGATTACCTCTCACCTATCAGAATGGTTGTCATCAAAAAGACAAGATACTGCTGACAGAATATGGAGAAAAGGGAAGCTTTGTGCACTGCTGGTCAGGCTATAAACTGGTGCAGCCACTACAGAAAACAGTAGGAAGGTTTCTCAAAAAATTAAAAATAGGACTACTACATGATCCACTTCTGAGCTATACCCAAAGGAAATGAAATTATCTTGAAGAGCTCTCTACACCTCCACGTTTGCAG
The DNA here is from genome assembly GCF_014754425.2 of Oryx dammah. NCBI lineage: Eukaryota > Metazoa > Chordata > Mammalia > Artiodactyla > Bovidae > Oryx > Oryx dammah. The sequence goes on along the minus strand of NW_024070189.1, from coordinate 75,221,110 downwards.
CATTATCTACAATTGTCAAAATCTAAGTGGATGAATGGGAGAACAAAATGATTCAAACGTAAAAAAGAAAATCCTGCCATTTGAAGCAGTGTGAAAGAAACTCAAGGGCATTAAGCTAAGGAAATAAGTCAGACAGAGAAAGACAAATATTGCATGACATCACTTATGCACAGAATCCAAAAAAAAAAAAAAAACCCAAACTCAGAAACAAAGAGCAGACTGGTGGCGGACGGAGGGTGGGGGGTGGAGGAGGGAATAGGTGCAGGTAGTCGAAGGGGATAAATCTCCAGTGACAAGACGAATGAGTCACGGTGATGTAATATACAGCATGGTGGCTAAATTTAACAACACTGTATTGGATGTTAAAAGTTTTCACCACAGGGGAAAAAATTATACCTATGTGACATGATGAATGCATTATCTAAGCTTATCGTGGCAATCTTTTTGCAATGCATACATATATAAAATCAGTACGCTGAACACCTTAAATTTACAGTCTTAGATACCAATTATATCTCAGTAAGACTGGGAAAAAAAGAAAAATACCATACACTGTCTGTACTTTAATGAAGTTATTAAAGGTGCTGAGAATTCTATTAATCAACCACAGGTTAATAAGGCAGCTACCATATTCTACAGTGTGTTGAACTTCAGCAAATGTACCCTCCTCTATTGTAGGACACCTAAGGAATAAAACAAAATGGTAAAACCTGTGCCTACTATGAGACCCCTCAGGAAGCCTCAGCAGGTCTGCCCATGATGATCCCCCTGCTCTCCGCTTGCCTTCCAACCTCACCTTGATCCAGATGACATTCGCTCCAAGCCTTGTACAATTTAAAAGCTGAGCACTCTGAGACTCCCAACAGTCTCTAAGGTTTTCATGAAAATCCTTTGAGACTGTGGCTAATTTTTTTTTTTAAGTGGACTTTTAAAATAAGTGGCAAATAATTTTCTTTGGAACTTTTAAATAACTTTAAAGTCAAATTAAATTCTCAGCCTTGAACTAATTATCAATGACAAAAATGACAAATACAAAGCTCTCACTTCGTATCCAATTGTTATGGAAAATTTCTGAGTACTGTCAACCATTTTTTACCTTACATAATATCCTTTCAATGTACTTAACCCCTTTTAATAGTGAAGCCAAAGATTATAGTGACAATCAAAACAAGTATTTATCCCGGTTTTTATTGAATAGTTTTCTTTTTTTCCAAGTACAGATTGCTCCAATTAACTTTAACTTCTCTTTAAAGATTTGTATCCTATTTAGTGTTTACAGAACTTTACCCCATTTGCCTTTAGGTTCCCTCTGCCCTTTGATATTCTTTCACATTCGTATTTCACAAAGCTGACAAGTTCTTACTCTACCCTGTTAACAAATCTGTCCCCTTTGGCGGTTACATTCTAGTTCCTGAGAATATTACTTAAGCTTCTAAAACAAACTACCACTTCCCACGAAATAGCTTTCTGTAATTTTCTTTATAAAAATTACAATAGGTTGAACACTTACTATATATTATGTGCCAAGTGTTGAACTAAGTTTTTTTTTTTTTAATCTGATTTTTAATCCTCACAAAATGAGGTCAGAGCCATGATGAGTTCCATGGCCCAGAGGAAGAAAGGTTAAGTACAATGTCAAAGTCACAACTCTAGGAAAGAGCAGGGCCATGATATATGAATCCAGATCCCTGCTTTCAAAGCCTGGCTCAAATAACAAATAATTTAAAAAACAAAACAAACAAACAACAACAAATACAGACTCTAGCTCAAGCTGCTGTGGCAAACCATAGCATTCTTCCCAATCTTTCCCTGGTTAGAATCCCTGATAACATTTGTTTTTTCCTTCTAAAATTTTCCCTCAGTTTTATTGATATATAATTTATATATATATTGTACTACATTAAGATGTACAACATACTGATTTCAAAAATGTGCAACTTACAAGATGATTACCACAATAAAGTTACTTAACACATTCATCACCTCACATAGTTACATTTTTTTTTAATGGTGGGAACTTCTTAAATCTAGTCTCTTAGCAACTTTCAGACACACAATACAGTATTGTTAACTAGTCACCATGATGTGTACTTCACATCCCCAGAATTTATTCATCTTATAATTGGAAGTTTGTTCCTTTGACCACCTGCAAGGGTTTCACCCACCTCCCTCTTTCCAAATTTTAAATGCCAAACAAGCATGTTTCCTCCTTGCCTCAATGCCTTTACTTTTACCTAAAACATATCATACACATTAGTTTGGAATTCAATAATATATTATGAGTATCTTTCAAAGTGAATATATAGGTCTTTTTTCTTCCTGTCATGGCTCAACACTAGTTGGCCAAGTAGAAGTTTCATAACTAATCTAACCCACCAGGCGCCTCCGTCCATGGGATTCTCCAGGCAAGAATACTGGAGTGGGTTGCCATTTCTTTTTCCAGAGGATCTTCCCAACTCAGGGATCAAACCCGGGTCTCCTGCATTGCAGGCAGATACTTTACCACCTGAGCTACCAGGGAAGCCCTTTAGTTAAACTAGGTTTGGTTAATCATCATTTAGGCTGCTTCTAATTCTTTTCTGTTACATATAATACTGCAGTGGATATCATAAGAATATATTTGAGCCTAACATATTTCTGCACGTGTCTAACTGTTATCTAAGAATGGATTCCTAGGGGAAAATAAATGAATTCCTAGGAGTGGGATGGCAGGGTCAAAAGGTATACATATTCCAAATTTTGATACATATCGTCAGACTGTTCCCCAGAAAGTTGTAATTTGCAATCTTATAAATAGTATTTGAGAAATGTATAAATAGTATTTGAAAAATTCCCATGTTTGCCCACTTGCCCTCCAACCCTGGGTCTTATCAAACTCTATCAGGTAAGTAAAAAGTAACATCCCAAAACTTCATGGGAAATAGATGGGGAAACAGTGGAAACAGTGTCAGACTTTATTTTGGGAGCTCCAAAATCACTGCAGATGGTGACTGCAGCCATGAAATTAAAAGATGCTTACTCCTTGGAAGGAAAGTTATGACCAACCTAGATAGCACATTACTTTGCCAACAAAGGTCCGTCTAGTCAAGGCTATGGTTTTTCCAGTGGTCATGTATGGATGTGAGAGTTGGACTGTGAAGAAAGCTCAACGCCAAAGAATTGATGCTTTTGAACTGTGGTGTTGGAGAAGACTCTTGCGAGTCCCTTAGACTACAAGGAGATACAACCAGTCCATCCTAAAGGAGACCAGTCCTGGGTGTTCATTGGAAGGACTGATGCTGAGTCTGAAACTCCAATACTTTGGCCATCTCATTCGAAGAGTTGACTCACTGGAAAAGACCCTGATGCTGGGAAGGATTGGGGACAGGAGGAGAAGGGGACGACAGAGGATGAGATGGCTGGATGGCATCACCAACTCGATGGACGCGAGTCTGAGTGAACTCTGGGAGGTGGTGATGGACAGGGAGGCCTGTTGTGCTGCAATTCATGGTGTCACAAAGAGTCGGACACGACTGAGTGACTGAACTGAACGGAACTGAACATCCCAAAGCACACAGATCTAGGACTTCGATTCCCCCCTTGATAAACCTAATGCCTGGGTTCCCACTGAAAATGTTCTAGATAAGAATCAGTTTACACAACTCTGAGTTGTAAGGTTATCATTCAGTGCTATGTTCGACAGCCCACACTATGAGGCTAAATCTATTTTGCAAAAGCACAACAAAAAGAGTCCAGAAAAGAAAGAAAGAAATACAAAGGATGTAGAAGAAAGAGAATTCAAAGAGGGAAGAAGTGGTTCAAGGATATGATGGATGAAGAATCAATCAATACTTCGCAAGGAGGAAGCCAGTTCCATACTTCGCAATTGTCCTGGAGAAACAATTGATGTAGCATTCTGCTGAACCTCAAAAGGACCACAAGTCTGTACGTTATTTTTGTTGTTTGTTTGTGCTCACTCAGTTGTGTCCGACTCTTTCTGATCCCACCGGGATCTGTAGCCCACCAGGTTCCTCTGTCCATGGGATTTTCCAGGCAGGAATACTGGAGTGGGTTGCTATTTCCTCCTCCAAACAGATATTTTTATTCCTCTGATGAACACTCAAACTCCACAAACCTGAACTTCATTCCTCCTTCTTGAATGAACACTCACAAGGTCCTTTCATCCACATTCCTTACTAATTTTACTCCATTTTTCTAATCACCTTATTTCCTCCTCACATTGATATAAAAGTGTTCGTGCATTAGGGTCATACTCATTTAATCTTTCAAGATCCATGCTGCCATTTCCTCCTTTGTTCAGTGGCTAAGTCATGTCTAATTCTTTGCAACACCATGGACTGCAGCACACTCTATCCTTCCCTATCCTTCACTGTCTCCTGGAGTGCTCAAACTCATGTCCATTGAGTCGGTAATGCCATCCAACTATTTCATCTGCTGGCACCCTCTTCTCCTCCTTTAATTCCCTTTAACATGAACACCAAACAAAGCTAGGAATATTTAAGATTTGGGGGTATAGGGTTGTTTGGTCTTGAAGAAAAGGGGAAGGACAAGAAGGAAAGGAAAAACAAAGCCCTGCTCTCGGAGCAGTCATCAGGTTTAAGACCAGTCTCTGGCCCAGACCAGGTTTGTCTCTCTACCTTCTCCAAGCTTTCTGGGACCTTCCTTCCCTCCACTGTGGAGAGCTGTCCTGGAGTCCTCTAGGGGGCGCTGTCCTGCCTTACCTTCCCCATCAGTGTCTCCCATGGTTGTTACTGTCCTAGAGGGAGGTTCCATTTTGGTCAGTGAGCACTGTGCTCCCTCCCTCCTCCCCTCGGGGTCCTCTGAGGATGGCCCCACTGCCTTTCTGGTCTTGGTGCAGTACCCCCAGGGGTGTCTTTGGTGGTGGGGTCCTGGGGGGAGGAGGGGGAAGTGGGGTGGGGGGATTGAAGAGTGACATCCATTTCCCAACCTCTGCAAAAGCACCGGAGCTCTGAGAGCAGCCTCAGTACAGCTAGTGATTTCTGTTACTCTGTGAAATCTATCTCCTTAGGGAAGAAAACTCCCCACAAAAGAAACCAAAGATGGATGGAGAAAGAGAAAAGAAGAGCCACCAGCTGAACGTGGCAGGTGCTTTATTCATGGCATCCCTGTTAGGCCTCCCACCATCCTGTGTGCCTGGTTTTATTTCTTCCCACTTTCAGTGGGAAAACAGTGACTTAAAAGCAGTGAAGTGACTTGACTGGCAGGGCCTCACACCTGGGAAGCATGAGCTGAAATTCAGGTCATGGCCGCATCCCCACTCCAGGTTTCTCGGGTCTAAGAAAGTAATTCCCATCAAGCCTGAGAGCAGAACTTCCCAACCTGAGGCCTGCAGACCCCCAAGAGCCCCTGAGTGGGCTCTGGGGGCATCAGAATGTCCTGAGAGTGGGGTGCTTGCCTTTTGTGGGAGGGTCACCAAATGCCCCCCTTGATCTCCTTTCCTCCTCCAACAGTCTGAACACTGATGCTTCAGTCATGTGTAGAACTACCCACCCTTGCTCTGACCATAATTCCTCTACTGTTATCTTTTCATTATCCTGAGGAGTCATCTTGTTAACATATTATTTAAACAACAATTGAAAGGGAATCACTTTCAGAGAAGTTCTGAAATGAGCCATGGCTGTCCTGAGCTACCAAGCCTCACCCACCTCAAGCTTTTATCAAATCCTCAGAAGGGTCCATAACCAGAAAAAGACTGAAAATTAGTGAGACACACCCCCATAAAGTCTTTCTCCCTGAAAGAAATAAAAACAAAATATACTTCTTCATAGACCTCTAAATATGTTGCAATGGCTTCCATTCAGAAATACAGGGGCACCCACAGACGAAGTGGCCACATGTAATCTTGGTCCAACAAAATTATCATCTGCCACTCAGGGTGAGAAAGTCTAATACTAATGCATGTTACCAAAGCTTTTAATACAGAGGAAGGAAGTTGTGGTTTAAGTAGAAGAGGAAACTGCAGAAGAGGTCTTTGATCTTTGTTTCACAAAAAGCAACTGAAAATGTAAATAACTGTCTCCTTCCATACCGGGTGACAAATAACAAGAAAGTAGTTTTTATCAATTTTATTATACACATGCAAGACTGCTTTTGACTAGGTAAATGACTAGGTAAATGATCAATCACTGGAAAGAAAATAAGTCAGCTTCTAAGGGGCACAGAGGAGTACACTGGCTCAGATACCCTGCCAGTGCACTACTGGAATGGTCTTAAGAGAGACCAAAAAAAAGCTAAGACAATCAACAACATTTATTAAGTGCCAACTGTTTAAGACCTACTCACAACGCCACTTCTGGTGTACTGGAAGCCTTCTGGCACCAAAAGTCAGGAGAGGGCAGCCTGTATGATATACTGCACACCAGCTAGGAAACTAAAAAAATAAAGGTAGAGGAAGAGTGCTACACAGAAAAATACAGGAGATTTATATGAATTAAGCAGAAAGCAAGAAACAAGTGTGAGGGGCCAGGCTCGTCAATGCCAAGCTCCTAAGAAATGAAGGAGATTACCCTGAAAAATGTTTGCAGGTAGAATATTTGTGAGTATGTCAGCAGGACAGGAGGGAAGGCTGTCATTTGCACAAAAGCTGTCATTTCATGACTCAAGTATGCCTTCAAGCTCTGCCGTATTCACTTAATAATATTCTTTTTACTGTCAATTATCAGTTGGGCAAGATGCCCAAGATACCATGTGTTAAGTCATGAGTTTCCTCCTCTGTAAGTTAAGGAGGCTGGAATCAACTTCTAAATGCTTTAAGTCTAAGTGAAATGGTATTAGCATTTCTCAAGGTGCTGTTTGTGATTTGATTTTTCCTTGAGAAGGTACTCTTCAGTAAATGAATGTTTTTAAATTACATGTGCAAACTCTAAAGGAGAGGAGTAGCTGATGCTAGCTAAACACAGCGTAGCTATAAAACTCTGGTTAGTGGCAAGACTGCTTCAGCGGGAAAATAACGACTACATTTTCATCATTAAATTAGAATAAGAATCATTTCCAAGTAAGTCTTGAAGTGCATCTGCATATGTATACACACACACAC